>NC_139700.1:39681552-39724052 GCF_964188405.1 Protomyctophum parallelum
TAGAATTTACAGTACATTTTAAGCACAAACTCAATACAAAGACAAAGACTACAGTTCGATACTAGAGTAACTAGACTAACTCTAGTCTCTAAGATTAGACTCTCGCAGCTATATGCATTTTATCGATTCTGACATAGCCTACAGTCGTATTTTAAACCCAAGAAAGCCTCGATAAAATAAAAGCTCTCGCTTACGAGAGCTTTTATTGAGAGGGAAAAGGAAGTTGCCGCCGCCTGTTCATCCTGTCTGGCGACTACAAAACAATACTACAACATGACGTAACCACATCATCCGGCCCCAGCCCGGATCATACAGACTTTTGAAACAGAGACCAGGCTTTCCTCTGAGGCGGTGAAAAGCCTGGGTGATGCGAGGTTAGGTATAATAGAGAGTTTACTAGCCCTTAGCTCTGGTCCATAGCCCAGCATTAGGGCTATGGATCAGAGCTAACTAGCCCTGAAACATGACGCTGACAGTCATGATAGTCATGTCTGGATAGGATAGGCCTGTCTGGTACGGCCCTGTCCTGGTTTTCCTCCTACCTATCAAACAGAAGTTACTTTGTTAATCTAGCCGAGTTTGACTCAGACAAACACGACATCAGTTCTGGTATTCCACAGGGCTCGATTCTTGGCCCTCTGCTTTTCTCCTTGTACATACTGCCATTGGGCGAACTCATTGCCAATCACGGAGTCAATTTTCATTTCTATGCTGATGATACCCAATTATATCTATCTGTGGCTCCAGATGATCCCTGTGCTTTAGACCCGCTGCTTACCTGTCTGTCTAGCATCAAATGTTGGATGAGTGAGAACTTTCTCAAGCTAAATGAGGACAAGACAGAAGTTCTCATAATCGGTTCTAGTGAGCAGAAAGAATCAATATTAAGCAGACTTGGCAACCTGACTGTAGACAGTAACAGTACAGTAAAGAACCTGGGGGTTATTATTGATTCCGAATTTAATTTTAATTCACACATTAATCATGTTACCAAGATTGCCTTTTTTCACCTTAGAAATATTGCACGAATCAGAGCCTATGTGTCCTTGGACGATGCAAAAACGCTAATCCACGCCTTTGTTTTTTCTCGGCTTGATTACTGCAATGCACTTTTTTCAGGACTGCCTAAGAAAACAACTGAAAGATTACAACTTGTCCAAAATGCAGCAGCCAGAGTTTTAACTAGAACTAAGATGAGAGAACATATTACTCCAGTTTTGGCATCACTGCACTGGCTTCCGGTTGTTTTTAGGATTGATTTTAAAATTATTTTACTTGTCTATAAAGCTCTCAATGGTCTCGCACCTTCCTACCTACATGACTGCCTGCCTAAATATGTCCCAAACCGCCCGCTAAGGTCTTCCACTGCTGGCCTGCTCGCTTTGCCTAAAAACAATGGCAACTAAAAAATACGGGGAAGCAGCTTTTTGCTTCTACGGGCCGTCGGCATGGAACAAGCTCCCACTGTACCTTCGTCAGGCAGCCTCTGTAGACATTTTTAAAGCTCAGCTCAAGACCCACTTCTACAACATTGCTTTTAAGTGATCTTATATATTTTTTGTTATTCATGTCCTCACTGTATTGCATTACTGCTTGTTTTTCAATGTCGTTGCCTTGCTTTTCTTTTATTCTCCATTGTTCTGTAAAGCACTTTGAGCTGCATTTGATGTCATGAAAGGTGCTATACAAATAAAGTTTTATTATTATTATTATTATGTTTCAGGGCTCTGATCCATGGCTCTGAACCATGGCTAAGAGTTTACAGACCATAGACGACTGCATGGCATTCGTGACACGCATCCAATTGACTGTCTGGCATCGTCATCGTGACAAGCATCTAGTCAACTTCAAGCCCTATAATATAAAGAGTAGTGTAGTGATTTAAGCTTGAGATGATGCAATGCAAGCAGTATTCTCAAGAAAAGAAGATAGTCAAATAGAGGGCGCTCTAAAACTGCAGCACCGCTGCACTGCAGCTCCTCCCTCTGGTGTGTTGTCACACTGTCCAACATGGCGGCCTCCATGGTGCACGGCTGCCGCGCTTCTGTATGGCGGCATGGACCGTCATCATTTGTCCTCCTGAAGAACACAACATGTCGTCCTCGTTGTTTACATTTCACATCCAAACTGCACTGCTCCGCCGCCGTCCGCAGCGGCCTGCTGTCCTCTCTGCACAGACGAGGCATCATCAAAGACTCTTTCCCTGAAAACGCAGGACAAGACCATCTGCCCCGCTTGTTGGAGTCTGGCTCTCAGACGGTCAGTGGTGAACACAGTACATCATAATATGTACTGCAGTATTGCACTGGTTTTTGAAGAAGCATTTCATGTCAACTAGGACGGTGAACCCATTGATATGTATTTTGTTGCGGACCCCCATCTGAAAATATTTTGTGCCAGGGACCCCCAGGAGAAAAAAAATAGATTCGATTATTTTATTATTAATATTATTTTAATAAAATGAGCCTCACTATATATAATGAGACTGAATTGTACTGTACATAAAGCGGCACTTTTATTTTTTTAATTATTACATTTTAATTTTGTCTAATCTGTATACTAGTGTTAGTGTGTATGTTAATACAATGTAATAACTTATTCAATTTGGAATGCACTCTGTCGAGATGCCAACTTTCGCCTTGCGCACAAGTAATGTCACGTAACCTACTTGTGCGCAAGCAGAACACGCCATGAGGTGCGCTCACCACTGGCATCACCGCTTCCAAACAAACCTGATATGATTATATTGTGGTAAATAAAACACTGTTAATCTAAGATGTAATACAAATTAAAAAGATGCTAAAATACTGTCTGGGTAACTTGTAAGACTGCTGCTCTGAGTCCCTATAGAGCTCTCTGTCTGGGTACGACGCGACCCCGTTTTTACTAACCCGTTTCGCACCAGTGAGGGCCCGGGGTGGGAGGGGCGGGGGTCAAGGTGACGGCCCTTACAGTTATATGAGTCGTGAAAACTCCTGCATTTGATCATCCATTTATTCCATTAGATTAGACCATAGATCATTTTTATGATTTCATAAAAACATTCTCTGATGTTATGAGTTATAATGTTTTAGTTATCAAATATGCTATACTGGCTGTATTCTTCTTGGAAAAATAAAAAAGGAATCAAGGATACTCCTGATGGAAAGGCTATATTATTTTACTCATATTGACCAATTTAGTAGGCTATAATTTAGTATAGCCTATGTAAGGTTCAACCTCGCCACATAGCTAACCTCGCATCACCAGGCTTTCCACCGCCTCGGAGGAAAGCCTGGTCTCTGTTTCAAAAGTCCGTATGATCCGGGCTGGGGCCGGATGATGTGCTTACGTCATGTTGTAGTATTGTTTTGTAGTCGCCACGCCAGACGGAAACTTCCTTTTCCCTCTCAATAAAAGCTCTCGCTTACGAGAGCTTTTATTGAGAGGGAAAAGGAAGTTTCCGCTTCCGCTTCTTCCTGTTTGTTGTAGGCAAACCATTGCCTACAACATGACGTAAGCATATCATCCGGCTCCAGCCCGGATCATATACCGAAATGAAATGGTGCCCAGGCTACCACATAGCTAAATTTACGAGAAATGCAAAGTTTCAACACCAAGTAGTAGTAGTTGTGAATTAGCAAACTGGACATTTGGACTGAATGTTTCCTTTATTCTCGCGTTGGGCTTCTGTTCTCGCCAAAGTTTTTATTTGTAGTGTTTCATAAGCGCAGCTGCCTTGACTTCTGTGTGTGCTTGACTGCTGCGGGCCTAACCTCGCCTCACCAGGCTTTCCACCACCTCAGAGGAAAGCCTGGTCTCTGTTTCAAAAGTCTGTATGATCCGGGCTTAAGCGGATGATATGGTTACGTCATGTTGTAGTATTGTTTTGTAGTCGCCAGACAGGAACAACAGGCGGCGACAACTTCCTTTTCCCTCTCAATAAAAGCTCTCGTAGCCTGTAGCTTTTATTGAGAGGGAAAAGGAAGTTGCTGACGCCTGTTGTTCCTGTCTGGCGACTACAAAACAATACTACAATATGACGTAACCATATCATCAGCTCCCTTCCGGATCATATACCAAAATGAAATGGTGCCCAGGCTACTGCGGGCCGGTGTGGGCTAGCCCCTCCCACCCTTCACTGGTGCGAAACGGGGTAGTAAAAACGACTATTGCTCTGAGTCCTAGAGCTCTCTGCTGTCTGTCTGGGTACGACTGCTGCTCTGAGTCCTAGAGGCTCAAAGCTCTCTGGATATCATTGGTCATCTGACCAGTTTCATTGTCTTTCATTGGATCAAATCGACAGGAACTGGAGCACACACAGCCCAGGAAAAGTGTGGATATATAAAAGCTACTTTGAAGTACAGTGTCTGGTAGTGTCTACTGCCTGGTACAACTGCTGGTCTAAATCCTCTCTACTTTGAGTGCTACCTAATACAACTGCTGTTCTAAATCCTTTACCTGAGCATACATACTTTGTCCACCACCACCCATCCATACAGGTGTACTGCGGCTTCGATCCCACGGCGGACAGCCTGCATGTGGGCAACCTGCTGGCCCTCATCGGCCTGTTGCACTTCCGCAGCGCGGGGCACCACGTCCTGGCTGTGCTGGGCGGGGCCACGGCCCAGATCGGGGACCCCAGCGGGAAGAGCAGCGAGAGGGAGCGGCTGTCCCCGGAGCTGGTGCGGGAGAACACCGACGGCATCAGGGAGAGCATCCAGAGGGTCTTCACCAACCACGAGCTGCTGTTCCACCGCCATGACGGCAGCAGAACACTGGGCACCGTCACGGTGGTCAACAACCTCAGCTGGTACAAGCATACAACTAACTATAGAGCAGTGTGTAAGATGGAGGATGACTGATTTAAGCAGTCACACCTGGCCTGAGTCATACTAGAACTGGACTCAGAGCTGGGTGTGGCTGCGCACCTGTTGTGCATGGACTTGATCAAGGCACAACAGGATAAATCAGTCATCTCCCATCTCAGTGGTTTTCAACTAACGGCTAATTACGCCATTTCTGAAAATAATGATATTGTGATATTGCCCTGCTCAAATAAATTGCTCTCGCAATTGTGACATGCCTCTCTACACAGGTACAAGGAGTGGAACGTGGTGTCCTTCCTGTCGGAGGCCGGCAGACACTTCAGGATGGGGACCATGCTCAGCAGACACAGTGTTCAGTCCAGGCTGAAGGGCTCTGACGGGATGAGTCTGGCAGAGTTCACCTACCAGTGCTTCCAGGCGTATGACTTCCACCACCTCAACCAGGTGTACGGCTGTAAAATCCAGTTGGGTGGCACCGACCAACTAGGCAACCTGATGTCTGGCCATGAATTCATTCACAGGTAAATGTCCTAGGCAGGGGTTGCAATTTGGTGCTTTTTCGTAATATAATGCCGTACTTGATCGAGCTTGTAGATCTGTTTTTATTTGTATATCCTTTTATGTATCCTGAAAAGTAACAGTTTTGTTTCCACCTGACATCGACGAATAGTTAATTGAACTAATAGATTTGATTGTTTTTTTAAAATAAATAAATAATTGATCACTGATATAGAAAATATCCGAGCTCACAATGTGCGGTGTCGCGATTTCGCGAAGCTTAGTGAGCTGCCTTGTACATATTTGAGCTATTTTCACTATTTTTTTGCACAGAGTTGTGTAAATATGTATAAAATAAGGCTTAAGTGGTTAATTGATAATTTATATAATGTTATATAAATTTAAAAGCTTGTAGATCTGCTATCTTCAACAAAGTCTTGAAAAAGAAATGAAACATTTGAAATGTTTTTTTAAACCCAACTCAAATCTTGTATGGGGCCCCTGGCACAATATTTTCAGGGTCCATGGCCAAAACATATGAGAACTATACGTCTGAGCAAAGGGAACACAGCATCAGTGAATTGCGCCTATCGGTGGGAAATAAAGTCTAGCTCCTTGTGGTCTTCAAAACTCCATCAGAAAGTGACAATAATCCCCCCTCTCTTATAGAGTGAATGGTGAGGAGGTGTATGGGCTGACGCTGCCTCTGGTGACCAGCACCAGCGGGGACAAGCTGGGAAAGACTGCAGGCAACGCTGTGTGGCTCAACAGAGACCGGACCACTCCGTTTGAACTCTACCAGTTCTTCCTCAGGCTGCCTGATGGCAACATCGAGGGGTAGGTGATGATACACTTGATACAACAAATTAAATATCCTTCTTTTTTTCTTTTCTTTAAAAAAAAAGGTAATTTTTTTATATAAAATATATATAAAATATAGAAAATAATGTCAGAAATTTAAAAAATATAATAATATAAAAGAAATAGCACATTGGCTATTTTCACTATTTTTTAAATAAGGCTTATGTAATGAATGAGCCCTGAGCTAGACGCTAGCTCATGGCTAGCCCTACATCAATATGACGCTGAACGGTATATAGTCTCTACTCTCACTCACATTCACACCTCTAATTCGGTAGACTATGCAAATGGAAGGAGAAGTTGCATCATTTTTGCAGGGACCTTTATCAATGTGTTCAATTCATAAACTACACAGTGTATATATGTGTTAAAAAAAGACATACTTTGAGTAATAGTTAGGACTTTAGGACGTAAAGTTATGGTAACGTGTGTGTGTGTGTGTGCGTAATAACGGATGTCTACAACTTTACCAACTTGTTTTATAAAGTAGCGGCTAGCCTACTAAAGCCATACATTAAATAAACCTGGTAGGTTAATAGGAGTAGCATACTGTCTACACAAACACACATACCACTTTTATCTGACTCCAGATCCCGGTCCAGGAGAACCACTGACTTATGGCGTTTGTGATGTGTTATGGTCATACACGTAGGTACCTGAAGTTGTTTACCTTCCTGCCTCTGGCGGAGGTGGAGAGAGTGATGGAGCAGCAGAGGGAAGATCCCGCCAAGCGTCTGGCCCATAAACGCCTGGCTGCTGAGGTCACCAAGCTGGTGCACGGCAAGGAAGGGCTGGAGAGCGCCAAGAGGTCAGCACGGAGTAGAGCTATCCTAATGCTGCGTTCATACGGGCAGCTACAAAAGATACAAAGCGACAACTCGTCCAATCTGTCGCTGAGCCTAGGCCTGTCACAATTTTAACATAAGCGCCCGCCCAATCGCAATTATTTGAGATGGTCACAATAATTATTTTCAGAATCGTCGTAATCATTTCCATGTTGAAAAATATTCATAATCAAACATTTAAAATAAATTGTGGAAATGAGTTTTGAACTTCTAGATCTGTTATTTTCACTATTCATGTTTATTTCTTAAGTATAGTTATTTAATTTTAATTTGTATTCATAATGCTCCAATGTTCAACGACAGAAACGCAATTAACCCATTTTGACCTGAGATCAGATTCTAAAAATGTCTTCTACATCCTGACAGTTTTCTGAAAAAGCTATGTTTCTATGTCAGTCGTTCTTTGATTTTTCAAAAATAGCAGAGCTACAAGCTCCACCGAGTGGCGCGCTATGAGCTTGCAGATCTGCTATTTTTCAATAGCTAAAGCACAACATAATGCTAACACCAAAAGGGGTACCCGCCCAGAATGGGTTTAAATCATTAATCGCAATTATTTTAGCGACAGAAACTTGTCTAGACTGGCCCAATGTAACCGAGGACCCTCTTGTCTCCATACAGATGCACCAACGCTCTGTACAACGGCAGCGTGGAGGCTCTGGAGCAGATGAGTGACGACGAGCTCCGGGAGCTCTTCAGAGAGGCTCCCTTCCACGAGACGCTGCTGGAGCCGGGCACCACCGTGCTGGACGCCTGCCGCGCCATCAACGCCATCCCTGACGGACCCAGAGGGTAGGGACACACGTCCCCCTTAATAAACCCCTCTTGCCCCTATGCCCTTGACCCATTAACCCATTTAGGCATGACCTCGAAATAAAAAAATAATCTTCTAAATCCTCCAGTTTTGTGAAATAAATATTTTCACGATTTTTCACTAAATTATAACAATGTTTACAATTTACAATTTAGGCATTTAGCAGACGCTCTTAATCCAGAGCGACTTACATTAAGCAAGAACAAAAAAGCATGGGAATACATCACATAAGAACATTTATCATGAAACATGCGTAAGCTAAGAAAGTAACAGTGGAATATCTAAACTATACATATAAACTATACATCTATACTACTATGCTATACTTATGTACTATGATGTGCTATGACTACATACAATGCAATTATAGTGCTGTCTACATAACATGCTATAAGTCTGTATCGAATGCTATCTACGTCTACAGAAATGCTATCTAAGGGGGTGGGGTAAGTGCTACGGGCCATGATGGATTCTGAAAAGGTGGGTTTTCAGACTACGGCGAAAGATTGGGAGTGATGCTGCAGTTCTGACTGCAATGGGAAGTGCATTCCACAGTTTTGGAGCCAGAAGGGAGAAGAGTTTGGGACGTGTGGAGCGTTGTCCCTTTTGGTGTTTAAAACACCAAAAGGGGTTCCCGCCCAAAATGGGTTAAGACCCGAGGCCGATTCTACAAATGCAAATTTGTATTTGGCCGTGGATCCCTCTATATTAATTTTGTATTTGTGCCAAGGACCCCCAGAAGAGAAGATTTGTGTTGGAAGAATATACCACTTTCAAGATTTTTCAAAATGTTCAAAAATAGCAGATACCAATAATTACTATCAAATATATAATTTTTGTTTTAATCAGGAAATATAATTTAAACTACTTTTACAGTATATGTAATTTGTTGACCAATGAGTGCTGAATATAGCGCATACAGGCACACTTCAAAAAACAAAAATGCGATTGGATCAAATGATAAACAAAAATACCATTTGTGGGTCATGGACCAATTTTTATGGGTCACGACTTGAGTAAAAACATTTTTTTTTTCTTTTCTTACATGAAAAAGAAAAAAAAAACACTGATGGAACAAACAAACAAAGCTAAGAAATTCCATAGATAAAAATGTAAAATAATTAAGTAGTAGTGATCTACAAGTGTCGCAACAAAGCTGCGTTGCGACGTCACGCATTTGAAAGCTTGTAGGTCTGCTATTTTGGAAATCTTTTTAAATCGTTTTTAAACGACCATGTCTAAAATGGGGAGATAATGTGGTTTCTCTGTGTTGACAGGTATCGCATGGTGTCCGATGGAGCCGTGTGGATCAACCACAGTCGTACAGACAAGCCCGAACAGGTGCTGGTCCCAAAGATCCACATCCTATCAAACGGACTCTCTCTTCTCAGGGTGGGCAAGAAGAACTTTTACATAATCAAGTGGCTTCAGCTCTGAAATGACCCGATCAACGCTGCAAGCTACAGTTTTTCTTTTCTTTTCTCCGTAATGGACCTATGATGACAACAAGGTCCGGAAGCTCCTTCCTCAAAACCTCAAACTGTTTCATACGTTTCAGACTCGGTTGAGTGCTCCAGTAATTTCTTTGAACGTCTATTTTGAAGTGCCCACGTAAACGTTTCTTTTTTTAAATAATATTGTCCTACTGCTGAGCACAGCGCCCTTCTACCCACAACAAGCATTGGACTTCTCTTTGTGGGCACCTTGAAGAATGCTTTGGAAATACTGTCGTCAGTAGACATGACTGGATGGAAGTGGGACTTGTATTGTAGAGGTTGTATATATGTATGGATATACAGATGTGACAGTCCTCTAAAAAGGTATAGTATTAAAGAATATCGTTGCAGATCTCTACCTTTTTTTTTATTTTTCGTAAATCCATGCCCTACTACAGAGTCACGCAAATGCATCAAAAGTAGCAAATCCACAAGTTTGTAGATCTGCTACTTTTGCTACTTTGGAATTTGAATCGTGAAAAGTAACAGTTATGGACATAATGAGGTTTCCACCTGACAGACAATGGGAGGGTTTTATAGGCCATAATGCAACAGCAGACCAAAACCTCTAGGCCAGTGGTTCTCAAAGTGGGTTCCGGGGACCCCAGCAGTCCTTCAGGGGTTTCCATGCCAAATAAATCCTTACAGGTCAGTAACTATAACAGTGTACAATTTTAACATTTGGATCAATTTTAACCCTAACCCATTTTAACCCATGGCTGTGATATTACATACATTGATGTATACCATATACACAGCCATAGATCACTCCAATGCCCTCCTGGGTCATAGTTATAAAGGATAGAGGGCAGATTGCCCCCTGCTACGAGGATAAAACCAGAAAAAGAATAAAGTATAAAGTAAAACGAAAACGTGACAACCGTATAGAAAAAGGGACAAAAGAACTGGGAGGCGGAGGTGTGAGGGGTGCGCTGCCCGGAGCAGTGTGCTAACCAGGTCTGCTTTTGAATCACCCGGAAGAACGGTCTACTTCCGCATTTGTATGTGGAAGTGCTCAATGTTAAACTCCAGCTGCGCAGGGTTTCCTCGTGCTAAATGCAGGGGCCTGCCTGCAGTTCCAGCTTTTACCACTAAGTCTCGCGGCTTCAACGTTGGCCAGCCTTTCCTGTGTTGGTGAGGCATTGTGGCAAGTTGTAGCGCAGTGTGTACTCACCCAATAATTCATTGCTGCTACTTGAGGTCATTTATTGTCATTATTTTCATATCCATTTGAAACTTCTGGCAGAAAACGTATAGTATACATAGAGTATAGTGAAATATTGATTGATTGAAATATTTTTCCACATTCTCTGCACACAACGGGGACCAAAAAGATTCATTGCAGGACCCTTTAACATAACAAACGTCCTCCAGTGAGCACATGGGTATGGTGCACATAGAGTATTAAAAGGATAGAGACTGAACTGGCGCGAAGCTCCGCCACCTCCGCTATTCATGTCAGTGGAAGTTGCTCAGTGGCGTTTTGAAGCCGCCGGAGGGACCGTCTATTTCCGCCTTTTTGGGCGCATTTCCGCATTGGACCACCAAATTTTGGTGGTCCAATGCGGAAATGCAACCGAGCGCTCAATGTTAAAGCCCAGCTGCACGGGGTTTCCTAGTCATGAATCCACGGGTCCGCCTGCAGTCCTTCCTCTTACCACTAGGGCGCAGCGCTTCAACATTGGAGTGCCTAGCTGGCCCCTTGATGGTGCACAGTGCACACAATCAACAACAGGTGTCATTAATTACCCAGCACCTGTCAGTCTCACTGGAGGACGTTTTCATGCGTTCAGTTCAGTCCTGCAATGTGTGAAGCTTGTATTGTGTAAAAAGTCTAGATAAATACACTTTGTGACAGAACTTTCAACTAGAGGACAATAGCTGACCCAAAGTCGCAGACATAGGAGGGCATAAGAGTGATCTATGGCTGTGTAATATTGAATATATTTAAGAGTTAAGAGTTAAATTAAGTGTAGGTTGAGGTCCCAGAGATAAGTAATAAATAATCAAATATCAAATGGGGGTATGGCCTAGTGCATTCCAAACTGGGGATCCTTGACATGAGAAAGTTGGAGAAACGCTGTCTATATGCTCTTATTAAATTGAACACTAGGGGGCAGTCTTATCCCAGTCATTAAGGTGGAGCAGAAGGTGTCACTGCCTACTGCCTACAGTGACGTAGCATGTATGTGCCTATGACCCTCCCTATGGATAAGTAATCGCTTGGATTAAAAAGGAACTATGTGATTGTTTTGGTTAGCAGGTAATGGATTAGTTGTAATGAAAAGGGATTTCCTAGATGTTGAAGGGGCAGAAAAAGCCAACATTTGTTTCAAAACCGGTGGTGTTTTCCCTCAGAGGTGGAAAGTTTGAAACTTATTGCATCAGAGAAGGCAATAACATAAAGTAATGTCCTGTGGGTTGTATTTTCATAAAGGATTTTAATTGCTCTGCAGAAATGGGGGGGAATTGAATTTCTGACGTTTATCTGAGAAAGTTGCAGGGTTTTAGGTGTAGTGTTTAGGTATTTATTTATTTGCACAGGCCTGCCAGAGGCCATATATATATATATATATATATAATTGTTTATTTATTTATTTTATTTCTGCTGCCAGGGTGGGTGTCAAAAGTGGGGTGTATTGACTATGAAGTGACCTTGACTTACCACTCTCTCTCTCTTCTTGTCTGCTTGCTCTACACAATGGGTGGAAATACCAAGTCCTTGATAGACATATATTTGACTAAATGTAAATTTATTGTAATTTTTCACCCGAGCTGAATATTTTTGACCAAGTGTACTGTATCTACTCAAGTAGAAGGCCCACACCTTAGAGGTTATCTTGTGTTATTCACAAGTTGTCAAAACTTTTAAGGTGGCATTTATTTTTTAACAAACCCTTTCTGTACCCTTGAAATACGTATATGAATCAGTTGAAATATTGTGCATACATTTATGTAAAGCTTTGTTTTGAGAGCAAAGTATGTTTTTTATTTTGTGTTTATGTTCCACTTGTCTATAGCTTGGTGGTTGGAACAATTATTTATTCAGATGAAAAAGGAAGGGGGAAAGGCCAGTTGGATAATAATTTGATATGTGATGAGGATACATCATACATTTGCTATTATACATGTTAAAATCACAATGGGTGACCATCAACAATGTAGCCTGTGTCGGTGAGTAGACAACTCATTTACATTTGTCCACTCACTGAGTTACAAACTGATACAAAGTAACCACTGATAATTGATTGTACTGTTTATGTGAGAACGGCCACAAAAACGTTGCTTATTTTACCACAACTTGTGTTTCTATATAAATGTGTTTCAATCCGGATACATTAATGATGGTTGGCTACAATGAAACCAGATCACCTTAAGAGACGGGGCGGGCACTAAGCCCTTTAACCAATGAGTGGCCTTCTTGGTGTTAAATAGCTTTCCGTGTCAATCATTTTTCCTCCAGTGAGCCTCCCTCTGAAATCCCAAGTACATCTCTCAATCGCCATATTGGGTACTGAAAAAAGGTTTGTCTGCAATTTCTCCCCCCTTCTTCATTTACTACTACGGGACGAAAGTTGACAGAGAAGGCTTCGGGTTCGTGCAGCACTTTTGTTTTTGGATGATCCGTGGAGAACTACTTTCATTGCAAGCCGCTGTTTTTCGTATCTGGAGCCGCAGTGCAAATGCATGCATGCATTTGTGTTGATCCGTCGTTTTACGCTTGTTGTGGAGCCCGAAGACGCAGCGAAACGAGAGGATAGGATACGCAGCGTTGAGTTTTGTTTTTGTGCGTTTTCTCGGACGATCTTTGATTTCTTGGAGGGGGACTGGAATTTTTTGTAAAACAAAAAAAATGTCCAACGTTCGCCTTTCGAACGGGAGTCCCACGCTGGAGCGGACGGACGCAGCCCGGGTGTCGGATCACCCCAAGCCGACCGCTTGCAGGAACCTGTTCGGCTCCGTGGATCACGAAGAGTTAAGGAGGGATTTAAAGGGACACTTGCAGGGCATGGAGGAGGCCGCCTCCGCCAAGTGGAACTTCGACTTCGCGAACCACGCGCCGCTCGCCACCGGACGCTTCGACTGGGAGATCGTGGACTGTAGGGACATTCCCGATTTCTACAGCCGAACGCACAAGAACCACCACCGGGGCTCCGGCTGCGGCGCAGCCGCCGGAGGAGCTGCAGCCGCCGGCGGGGGCAAGAAGCAGCAAGTCGTTGTGTGCACCGCCGCTACTGCGGCTGGGAATAACAATGTGGATGTAAACGGGAATCATAATAACTGTGTGGTGCTGGTGGGACAGGGGACTGGAGGCTCCACCACGGAGAGGGCTGACGGTCTCATGGAGTGCAGTGAGCAGTGCACAGGAGGGCAGAGGAAAAGACCTGCCTGCCACGGTACTGACAACACTTAGAATTATTTATTTTTTAAACGCAATCCATTTTTATATGCAAGTGTTGAGTGAGATGATTCACTTAAAGCCACGCACATATTGTAAAATACCAGTATCCCATATTTGCAAAATTAGTATCACAAATTGTAACCCTATATTGCATTGCAACACGATAACAATATGGCATTCAGGCATTAGTATTGTAACATATCACGCCTGTGTTTTGTAACATAAATCGCATTGCAACATAGTATCGCACATTTTAACATAACCTCACATTTTGTAACTAAGTAGCCAATCACACACACCACGCATAGACTGATTGTAACGTAGTAGCCGATGAGATGACACATTGTAACAGTATGCCACATAAGAGTATCGAGTGGTGGAATGTGTTGTTGGTCTTCCATCAACGGACTGTGACCCAACATGTTATTTCATGGAAGTTGATCTGCAACTCGCAGGACTGAGTTAAAAAAAACAACAACCGTCCAGATCGGTTGGTTTTGACTAATCGTGACCCCCTTTTTTTTTGTTTTATTGCAGAATCTACTGCCCAAACTAAAAGATCACACACTAGTTCGGATGAAGTTCGTTGCCCAAACATGACACTTTCTTCGGAACTAACGCCCAGAAAGTCCAGTCCAAAACGGCAAACGTGAGGATCAGAAAGGTAAGATTTTTTTCCCCTTCTATTATATATTTTTTGTTTAATAAATAATGCATACAAATACTGCAGTTATGTATTTATTTATTTTATTTATTGTTACATCACCCAAAACATGTTTACGACTAATGTCCATACACAATTCCACATCAGTCACATTACATAATTTTCAAGCGCAAATAGTAGCTAGTAGCCTGAGGATATCAACAGCCTAGGTCCCGTTTTTAGTCTAACTCCGAACGTCATGTCATTTGTACGGAATATAGCTTCATTTACCACCTGACGGGCTGACGGCACAGTCATTCACACACCAGGCTACTGCACAGATCTTTGCGAGCAACGCAGAATGTACGCACGCCACGGCTTGAATTAGCTAGGCTTGAATGTGCTTATAGTACTGGCTAAACCTACTAGTCTACTCTGTTTTTGTTGCACAAAATGTCAGACTCGCCTTCTTCTGACTGCAAACCGTCGCGTTGATTTGCATGCGCTATTGAAAAGCTTCTGACTCCTAAGCCTACTCTTACAAAGGCGTTTTTTTTTTTTTTTTTTAACCAACCAGTTAATATACCCCCTTAAGAAAGAGTGCGTGTGCTCATAATGCGATTTTTTTTTTCTTTTACTACAACCGCTGCTCACTGCTCAAGCAGCTCTGCCACGGCGAGGCTGCAGTTTCCGACGAAACTGTAAACAAGTCTTGAACAACACTATAGTAACACGTCAGCAACCACTGAGGGGCTGGTCTCTCTGCTGCGTGTGTGCACGCACGCACACACAACCTCTGCCCTGCGTGCATACACACAGCCAGCCACTAGCTCTCTCTCTCGCTGCATGCACGCTCGCTCGCTCACACACGACCTCTAGCATGCACACACAGCCAGGAGGGGCTGGTCTTCTTGCAGTGCACGCACATACACATATGTCTGTTTCTACTCTACTGAATAGGGCTCCACAGTTGCTTGCAACCTAAAAAAAAATCCTGTTAAATAAAGAAGTTTAGTTCAGGAATAAAAGTATGCTTGTTGCACATACACAGAAAAAATCTTGCTGAAGTTTGACAAACATCATCCTATTCTGGGGGTTTGCTCTATCTGCAACAAACTGTATTCTATGATAATAGGCATTAGTGTGATTAGACAGTCAAGACTACACTACAGGCTACACAGTAAAATACAGTTAAATTAACTCCGCAAGGGTTCAAATGTAGTACTAACATTACATTCGTACCCTTGCTGAGTTACAAATGGATAATATTGACAACTGAGGATTTTTATTGTGAGAAGAGAAAACTATACAAAAGTTGCTTCAATCAATTCTTGTCCACTGTTTCATTGCATGGTCAAAAGAAGTCTAAAAGTCAAACGTTTGTCCCGACCGACTGCCTATAACGCCTTTCTTTTTTTATTTGTTCTCTTGCAGAGCCGAATTATGTTTTCCCCACAAAGTCTCGGGGAAACGTCAGTGTTGGCCGACTTGGAAGAGGAACTATACAGCAAACAGAAACATATCACACTCTCCTCGGTAACGGGACATTTTCCTCTGTAACAGGGGGAGAACTTTCCTGGATTCCAGGGGGGAGACGCTGTTCAAGCACTGAATAGTAACACTAAAGTTGTGGCACTCAAAAAGTTACTGCCTCTAAAAGCAGTCCATGTAGCAGTGTGCAATTAGGTTTGATTTCCTTTTTTGCTCATTCTTTTTTTTTTTTTTTTTTTTTTTACTACCTGTGTACATATATATAAATATATTATATATATATATTATTTCTCTCCATATGTAGCACATTAAAAAAAACCTTTTGATTTGAAAACAAATCCTTTCTATGTAAGAGAAAAAAAAGTGTGAATT
This sequence comes from Protomyctophum parallelum, assembly GCF_964188405.1. Classification (NCBI taxonomy): domain Eukaryota; kingdom Metazoa; phylum Chordata; class Actinopteri; order Myctophiformes; family Myctophidae; genus Protomyctophum; species Protomyctophum parallelum. Next base: position 39,697,783 of record NC_139700.1, read on the forward strand.
TTGATTTGACTTGAAGAATTGCAGTGTAGTTTGAGAAATGTTTTCCAAAATGCTGTTCATGTTTTTGTTTTAATTATTTTATTATGTTTTTGTATTATTTTGAAAGGCAGTGTGATTTTGGCTTAGTCCTGTTTTTTGTTACATTTAAAAAAAAGAATATGGCTCTTACAGTTTTCATAACATTATACAATAATGTATATCTACACGAGGTCTTCTTCCTTGTAGTTCTGCGGTGAAGAACGGTACAGATGTAGCGAATTTCTGTTTGTATCATTATTATTTTTCTCTGGGGTTGATTGTGTCATCACGAAGTGAGGGTTTATTATTATGTGAGGTTTGTCGTGTCCCCCCCCCCCCCCCCCCCCCCCCCCCCCCCCCCCCTATATGGAAGAATCAAACCAGTAAACGTTAATACATTTCTGTTTTTTGAAGGGGAGGGGTTCTAATTCAAATCTACCAATATTTATTATGTGACAGCCAATTAATCCTTATTCTCCCCTCCCCCTCCCCTCAGCCACATGTGACTGTGTGTGATAATTTCCTCTTTGGGTTGTTGTTGTGAGGTACTCGTATTAGTGAAGGACAAAGACCGTACAGATTGCACAGGTAGAGAGACACGTGATGAGCCCCCCCCCCCACCCCCAAATATCCCTAACTCCTGATTGTTTAGCAAATGCTTAATGCCTCTAGCAGAGAGAGGGGTTGGGGGAGGGCTAGCTGCCTCAAACTTTATTTGTGAATGTCCCTTACAATACCAAATACATGGTTGCTTCAGTTCTGGTTGCTTCACGGATGTGTTTCTGTATGTTCATTTAACTCGAGAGGGGTGCTAATATAACCAAAATGGACCCCGATTACTATGGGTCCCTTCATGGGTTCCATTTGCACCCCTCAAACAAATGCATACATTACCACAGAGTTTTACTTTACTGTGCAGCAACAACCTTGCTCCTTATCGACTTCACATTGTATTCCTTTGTGATAAACTAGAGAGAAAGCAATTTCATTTAAGTTGTTTTTTTTGTTTTTGTTCATCTTCTTTTCTGCTGTTAGCCTGCTGAGGATGTGAAAGTTGCATCCATAAGCCTCCCGACTATTTGCATATCGTTGCTGTGGGGCATTCGGGCAGAAATCTCATATCTCCATATTCTAACTTTTTGTTTTTCATAAATTAATCAATAATGCCCTACTTGATCGTACTATACAGTGTCACACAAAAGTAGCATATCTGCAAGTTCGAAACGTGGCGCGAAGCGACGCGATTTGAGATTGTCGATCTGCTACTTTTGCTGTTATTGAAATTGAATCCTGAAAAGTTATAGTTTTGTTTTTGGACATATGAGGTTTCTAACTGACTTCTATGGGTTATGTTAAAAAAAGACCAATGTACACCCAGAGAGGAGAGAAAGGAAATGCTTGTCTCGAAAAGCAGTCACCGTTGCCTGTGTATTTGTGTAAAAAATCTTTGAAAAATGTACCTATGTACATAACTTTGTAAAAACACTGAGAAATTATACTAACTTATTTATGTCAACCTTTTTTTTGTATGTAGAATAAAAATGGGTTTTTGATTACGGTTATCCAAAGTGGCATTTACATTATTATAATTGTCTTATTTTGTAAAGGCATATTTTTGGTAGGCTTTTTTTTTTTATAAGGTTGCAAACTGAGCCTGGTAAAATATTTGATGTGCATTTTTGTAATGTGTGGTTAAAAATATGTTGCAATCAATTAAAACAGAAAATGAAATCTGAATGTGTGTGTTTTCACTTGGTCCCAACAATGTCTTAGTTAAAACACTACATACACAATAGTGTTAGCAAGATTATGATCCATAGCCTACATTATACACATTTGCCTACATTTATATATATATATTTTTTAAGATCTCAATGACTTTACAAGACTGCAAAATAAACCCATTTTTGTATCCTTATGTTTACTATTCAAAAGGGTTATTTTCTAGATGCAGAACCTGTTTTGTGCAGTGTGCTGGGCAGCCACACAGGCGTTGTGGTTCAAATAGTGACACTCCCAATATGAGTCGGCTAGTATTTTTGAGCGGGCTGTTGATTGACGTTTGGGCTGTCCAATCACATTCAAACTGCAGAAAGCAGACCACTTGTTGCAGCCAGTAATATTCGGGTGTCTGTGCTGTTTGAAGTTGACTTATCGTGGGGATGGATTTCATGGAAACAAGGCTCTCCTCATCGGCGAGGTAAAATGTTTATACGGTATGTAATATGACTTAATTTACAACCATCTGTGTAGCCTCTAATGCCCCCCCCCCCCCTTGCCCCCCCCCCTCTCTCTCCTCTCTCTCTCCCCTCTCAGTGTGTGTGTGTGTGTGTGTGTGTGTGTGTGTGTGTGTGTGTGCGCTCATAAGAGCGAGACAAAAAAAAAGAAAATAGTTGTAATAGTTTAATTCCGGTGCTTATTTTAAGTTTATTCTTACCATTGATATTTAGTTATTAATTTTCTTATGTATTTTTTTGCAAAGGGTGTTATTTTTTGTGGATTTGAAATGAGGTGCAAGGCTGCAAGCTATACTACTGATAAGTGACACTGCACACTGCCACTTTTTGAATAACATTTTGTGATAGCCTACTAAAGTAACTATATTTATTACGCACTCATTTATGTAATTAACTTACTCGCATAACATTTAACTTGTTTTGTCTGAAGCATAGATCTGAAGCTGTATTTTCCATTTTCATGGTACCGCCATTCTTCCTTATAGCCTACTTAGTTCACTGGTGCTCAAACCTTTTCATGTCAAGGACCCCCAAATTCGATGTATTTGGCCGCGGACCCCCATCTGAAAATATTTTGTGCCAGGCAGGGACATCCATACAAAATGCATGTGTGGTAGTTAAAATTGTTCAAAAAGATATACCGGTAGCCTATATAATTTTTTTTTAAATACATTAACCGAAACAGCCAATGTATAGGATTAGGGTTAAAAGTGTTTAAACTGATTGCGATGCTACATTAACACATATTTCTGGGACCCCCTGGAACTCCCCTCAAGGACTACTGCGGGGTCACCGGACCGCACCTTGAGAATCACTGCAGTCAACAGCAAAAAATGACGCATTGCAGACCTCTGTCCTAACCCACGCTTGTACTGTGGCTTCAAGAGGCCTGCCCTATGCACATAAGCCTTTCCTGTAGAGAGTATGCACATGCATAGCCTCGGCCCCTGCATCCTTACTAATCTGCGAAGAGAAAAGCCTGGTCACAACCTAAGCCAGAGAGTGCATAGCCGGAAGTGTCGGGCCGGAACATCCGTCAGATGTATTTCAGCTGGATACAATATTTTCCGACCAATCACAACACTTGTTTCATACACAAGAATGTAAGAATGTAAACAGATTTGTAAAGCATCAATGTCATTTCTTTGAGTGGTACTTCCGCCAAAATCCCGCTACTTCCGTCAAATTCCAGCAATGCACCCTACAGCGTAGGTCTTGCCCAGTGTGGCACATGCATCACTTTTCCACAGAGACACGCCCCTCATCTAGACTGAGTGGCAAAACACTGAGCAGCATGGAGAATTAGAGTTTGGAAGAGCTCGCTCGTTTGAAATCACTCAATGGCCCTGAGTTAGAGTTCTCATCGGGCCCGGAAATTAAGTCCCAGCCCTAACTGGGCCCCAACTGATCAGGCCCGGCCCGGCCCGACTAATTAGCATAGATTTTAGGCCCTAAAACTCTACACAGAGTAAAAGTGAAACGCCAGTCAGCACCATCTTCATAATAGATAAATACACAAACAGACAGAACAGAACTATTATTTGTATTATTCTAAACAAATATATTTCAATATATTTCTTTTCATGGAGCCCGAGGCCCGGCCCTACTGATTAGCCGGGTCGGGCCTGGTCAGGTTCGGGCAGAGTTTGAGAACTCTACCCTGTGTACCACTGGTTTCTAAATGTGTCACATAATGCAGGAGGCAGCGTTATAGAAAATGAGCGCTTCCAAACTCTCACACTCACCTGGACGGAATTTCTTGACATAAAGTAGCTCATAACATGTCTACGGTGGATTTGAAATGAAATGAAAACTTTGCAGAGGGAAAGAGGGCAATCCAAGCTTTCTGTATACTGTAACTGCAATATTGGTGAGTTTAACGTGGTTTAATACAATTGGCCTATGCAAATCACAGAGGCTAGAGCTAGACGGTCAATGACACATGACATGCACACATTTTAACACCCCATTTCTGCACGGTGGCAGAAGTAGCAGCAGCAATAAACAATAATACACATAATTGTCTTACCTATAATTTGGAGGAAGTGCCTTCTCTCCAGCTCAAATGTGAACAGGTGCAACCATTAACAGGTTCCTGAATCCTGTGTCACGCAGTACCTGTTACAATTGGTTCCTACTACCTAAACACCTAAATTGTAAAGTTTTATGTATCATCTCTGTCGGGGGGAAACCTCATATTTGCTGGTACTTTTCAGGATTCATATTAAAGAAAATAGCAAAAGTAGCAGATCCACATGATCAAAGTCAAAGCGATTCGCTTCGCACTGCATTTCGAGCTTGTAGATCTGCAATCTTTGATACTAAATGGTAAATGGTAAATGGTGCATTTATATAGCGCCTTTATCCAAGGCGCTTTACATAGATTGTGCATTACATTCACCCATTCACACACACATTCATACACCGATTGCAGCGGAAGCCATGCAAGGTACCAACCAGCACATCGGGAGCAATTTGGGGTTCAGTGTCTTGCCCAAGGACACTTCGACATGTAGACAGGAGGAGCCGGGATTCGAACCGCCGACCCATGGATCATTGGACGACCTGCTCTACCTCTTGAGCCACAGTCGCGATACTGTTGTGAGATGCTGTAGTGTGTTAGCCTGCTTATCAGACTGAAGCTGCGTGCAAGAGGGGCAGTGGGTGGGGTGCATGGGCTGGATCTAGGCTAGTAGTATAATGTTCAAGTAGGGCGATAATTCACGGAAAAACACAAAGCGATAAAATATGGAGTTAAGAGGTTTCTGTCCGATAGCTGTGTGTGTGTGTGTGTGTGTGTGTGTGTGTGTGTGTGTGTGTGTGTGTGTGTGTGTGTGTGCGCGCGCACACCATGCAAAGTACCTCCTCAGTCAACCTAATAACAGGAAGACACCTGCAGCACCTCTTTAGGTTTGAGGGTTGCTGGGTGGGTAGTGGGTACATGGTTGGATGTTGGGTTGCGAGGGGGGGGGGGGGGGGGGGTGGAAGTGTGCAGGTGGGTAACCTCAGCTCAGTTGTCCACCCCCACTCAGAGCTCGGAGCATTGTCCGAGTATGTGGGCCTTTGTGTGGTCGGCCATTGTGAGGGGCCCGGGGCCGGCCACTGTTGTGTCTGGGGCTTCTGGACCCAGACAAAGGGCCCAGTCTAGAAGCCTCCTCCACCCTGCACCACACACTGGCTGGCTGACTGACTGACTGACTGACTGACTGACTGACTGACTGACTGACTGACTGACTGACTGACTGACTGACTGACTGACTGACTGACTGACTGACTGGCTGGCTGTGTATAAAAGTCTAATACTATACCCTATTGTTTGCCACTAATTCAACAGTTGAATGCAGACAATAAATGTTTTTTCTGTTATTACGTCACACTGGCCATGTGACTACTACAGAGTTTACTCTTGGTTATTGCACAAGAACAATCGTGACCGTTTCCATTTCCTCAAGGCAAATGCCACTGACTAGCTGCCTTGTAATAATTATGTAACAATTAAATGAATTAAAAACTGATCTTCCGAGCAGCTTGTGGATCTGTTACTTTTGATGCTTTTGTTTATGTGCGACGCTGTAGTATGATCAAATATAGGGCGTTACTTTACAAAGAAAGCACACACAAATGGTTAGAACATGGAGATAAGAGGTTTCCACAGAATTGACCCTGTTGTTTAGAAACCCTCTCGCTTCTCCATGACACCACGCCACTTCCTCCTCCTATAGCCCTGTTGTGTGTGTGTGTGTGTGTGTGTGTGTGTGTGTGTGTGTGTGTGTGTGTGTGTGTGTGTGTGTGTGTGTGTGTGTGTGATTTCTCAAGACCGCAGAAGGTCACTGTAGTAATTTCTGCGTACTACTATCAACAGTGTAGTAACAGTGCTGTTGTCTCACAGCTCGGTACTGTGTGAGCACGCTCACTGCATGCTCACTACTATCAGCTGTTGGGATACGAGTATCGTAACACTGCCTGTAGATAAGTGAGTCAGTCACACACTCGAGAGGCCTCCGATTACAGTGTGTGTGTGTGTGTGTGTGTGTGTGTGTGTTTGTGTGTGGCTGCCTGACCCAATATGATGCAACACTGTTTGAAACTTGCATGGGTAGACCTTTTTTTTCCTCTTTTGGTAAAAGTACACGCCTCTGAAAGCATTCATTTTTCTATTTATTTTTTGTACTCACACACACTTGTACCCTTTCCCATCGCGGCCAACCCAAACACAACCACAATGAACTTTGAGGAAATTCCAGTAAAAGCCAGTTTCTCTCTCTCTCTCTCTCTCTCTCTCTCTCTCTCTCTCTCTCTCTGAGAGCGTGTGCCAAGGCACTCTGAATTCACACTTCCTTGCTGTATCAACAGAAACAGGTTATCTTTTCCTGTTAACCCCCCCACCCCCCACCCACCAGCACTTAATATAAAGCCACAAGATCCTCCCAGAGCATCCTGTCCAGGCCACAACCCACGTCACCAGCCTGGTCCCCTGGCACCCACCCGGGGTCTGACGCTATGCAGCGAGGCACAGAGCACCCAATAACACTAACAAACACCTAGCACACATCCAGACTCTCTCTCTCTCTCTCTCTAGTCAGTCGGGTTACTAACAGGTTGTCAGTTGGTTAGACAGCACTTGAATACATTTTATTTCCCCTCCATTACTCCGATCGTTTGTTTCAGTCCGCCTGGAATGCCCACAGAACAGATTGACTCCTGAAACGGTGTGTGCTTGTGTGTGTGTGTGTGTGTGTGTGTGTGTGTGTGTGTGTGTGTGTGTGTGTGTGTGTGTGTGTGTGTGTGTGGCATGCGTGCGTGCATGCGTGCATGCGTGCATGTGTGCTTGTATTACTAATATACTTGTGAGGGCCATGATCTTGGCCAAAACAACCATTTGACAAATGGTTGTTTTATGGCTAATTATGAAACAAGATCATATTTTAGAGGTTAGGTTTAGGGGTTGGGGTTCATGGAGTTATGGTTATGCCCATTTACTCTTATCTGCATGCCGGTGTCGTGTATACTATAGCCTACTGAAAAAAGCGTGTGTGTGTGGGAGAGAGAGAGACACGGGGGGGGGGGGGATGTTGCGGAGCATCAAATGACAGATGTGCAGATGTGTCTGTGTGGTGGTGCGTTTGGTTTTCAGAGGGTGGTGGGGGTAGAACGAGGTGGGGGGTGGGGGGGGGGGGCTGGGGGTAGTAATGCTCATTAAACAAGCGCACCTGCAGACTATCAAAGGGCCTTTATCTTTTATCAGGGCAAATCTGCTGGAGCACGCAGCGCTGCGCGAGACCTTAACAACAAGCAGGCCGCTCTGAGATGTCTCTGCTCTCGCTCTGTCTCCCTGTCTCTTTCATTTGCTATCTATGTCCTTCTTCCCTCGCTCCCTCACTGCCTATCTCTTGTCACTCTCTGTATTCCTCTCTCTCTCTCTCTCTCGTGACTGGACAGCATTACATGGCCATTGAGTCAGGAATGAACGCTTGAGGCTGCATTCAGACTAGTGCAGGGCAATTAACCAAAACATAATTACCAGCATATTTAAATAATGACCTTATTTAAATATTGAAGCCGCACAATCCACACATGAACTTTGTTCTCACTACGATGCCAAAGTGCTATAGATAGACAGACTGTGATGACTTGACTATGACGGACTAACAGTTCATGATATGGTGTCAGTGTGTCTTTCTTTACTTGTCTCATACAGTATCAAATAAAGATCTTATCTTATATATCAAAACAGATATTTTTAACCAATAAAAAAACGTACAATCCAATCATTCCTTATTCATATTTGGTCCAGAAGTGAAGCTCTGTCTCCCTTACTCCTTGGCTGCAGTGAGAGCTCTGTGCTGCCAGGGTTGACGGCCTTCATCAGTGTCCAGTCTGTACGTTAAGATTCTCTCAATGTATTAGTCACTGCGGTCAAACGTATCTATTTTTAGAAGCGCAGAACACAGATGTTTATTATGGACTTTAGTTGTTTTGATCAAATTGGTGTCACAGTTTTGTTGTTTGGTTGGGTTGGATTTGTCAAGGAATGATTTCAATGTCCTGATTATTAGTAGTGTTAGGAGGGTCTAATCCAGGGGTATTCAACTGGCGGCCCGCGGGCCACGCCCCCTAGTGGCCCTTGGAACAATTTAGAAAAAGTAAAGAGAGAGCTATATGAGTGAATAAAGTTACAGGTAGGTGTGTGTGTGTGTGTGTGTGTGTGTGTGTGTGTGTGTGTGTGTGTGTGTGTGTGTGTGTGTGTGTGTGTGTGTGTGTGTGTGTGTGTGTGTGTGTGTGTGTGTGTGATATATCATAATGACAGCAATCCTTAATCATATTCTATCATATTCAAGGGCTTTTGGAGAGAAACGAGACAGACACCAGTCACTTTAGACTAGAGTAGGCCTACTGCTGGGGTGTGTGTGTGTGTGTGTGTGTGTGTGTGTGTGTGTGTGTGTGTGTGTGTGTGTGTGTGTGTGTGTGTGTGTGTGTGTGTGTGTGTGTGTGTGTATGTGAGGGTGTGTGTGTGTGTGTGTGTGTGTGTGTGTGTGTGTGTGTGTGTGTGTGTGTGTGTTTGGGGAGGCTCGAGGCTCGTATAAGGCCGCCACTGGTGACAGCAGACTGCTGGGCGAGCGCTGGCGCTTTGGAATGGGGGGTCAGATCAACATTTGGAATGAATTCTGTACTGGCCAACATATGGAATGTCAGAACAGCTCAGCTCCATATATGGAGATCTAAGGGTGGCAGCGCCGGCAGTGTCTTGAGTGTACAGAGCCTGTTGAGAACTGTAGTTTTCGCCAGCTGCCGAGCACGGCTGCACTAATAACTTTGGGGCAGGCCCGTCTAGAGTTTAAATGGACAGCTTTGACATCAGTCAAAAGGGAGACATCGAAGGGGAAGGATCAACATATGGAATGTCAGAACAGGTCAGCTCCATATATGGAGATCTAAGGGTTTGAGGTCAGATGTACAGTTGCTGGCCAATATTTATGACATCAGGGATCTCCATATATGGGCTAGCTTAATATTGATGACATCAGGGATCTCCATCGCTGATGATGTCACATGACCATATATGGCCATGCCTGGGGGTGACTAACTAACTAGTCACTACTTTACATTTACTTGAGTAAATGTTTTAGTTCACTTTCCGTCGATGGCAACATTTTACTAAATAGTCTGTTTTATGATGTAGCAATAAATTCCAGTAAGTCAAAACTGATCACAGTGTACAAATGATATCCCATCACACAGCCTGTGAGAGCCAGCATCTAAACCCTGGAGAAAATACTGTCAATGTAGGATGGAAACCTTGTATGTCAAAACCACTTTCAAAATAATCACAAATAGCAGATTTATGCGATATATTGTGAGTTTGTAAATCAGCCATTTTGCTACTTTTGCGTATAACACTGTATGTGTTTGGTATGATGAAGTAGGGTGTTCATTTACAGGGGGAAAAAAGACTACAGTAAGAAGATAAAATGTGGATGTAGTAGGTTTCTGCCTGACAGCGACAATGTGAGAGCATTGTCTGTTTGACATCCAAAACAGAAAACTGTCCTCAGCCAGCGTCGTTTGGAACACTCTTGCAAACGCAGTGGTGCATGGATAGCAAGTACACTTACTCAAAAACTATACTTAAGTACACTTGAGTTTGGATTTACTTTGAGACCATTTTTCAATTCTCAGAGGCAAATATTGCCTCTGAGAATTACTCAACTATAATTTGAATAAGAGTTTCAACATATTAAGCCCTATATTTCATACTTAATCCATCTACAGTAAGTAACATGTTGATTAATGATAGTGTGATGTCTCGGCCTAGGGGAACCGAGACAACATAAAGTGTGGAAAACCAACCTTCCCAGCTCCCAAGAAAACCGCCGTCCAAACAGTTTACTTTACGATGTTTTCTTTTTATTTGTTCTCTTCACTTCAGGCAACGGGTATTTGGACACATTTCAAAAACATTTGGAGAAACGTTTCTCATTCTGCATAATGGCTATTTTTATGTACAGTATATGATGTATTACCATGATTTGTTCTTGCTTACTGTAAATCGCTCTGGTTTAAGAGCATCTGCTAAATGCCTAAATTGTAAATTGAGTCGAGTATAGTCATAATCAGAATAATCTTTATCGAATTTGAAATTTGAAATTTGGTTTTGTGCATGTGACCTTTTGAACGACCAGATATTTACAACAATTAAGGCACGCAGTTTGGCAGAGGCCCCATAACATGGGCACAGAATACATTAGGTACATTTCAATTCATGTAGGCTTGTAGATCTTGCTTATTTTTTCAAAGTCTTGTCAAAGTGACCCCCCAAAAAAATGAGTTGGTTTGGGCCAAATTGGACCCAAGCCCCCAATCAGTGGTTTCAGGTGTGCTTCCTGACAACCTATTTAAAGTCTAATTTGTGATTTGTTTGTTGTTTTCTTAATAAAGAACCTTAAAATGTATTGTGACCACAGGTCGCATTTACTATGAAAACCTGCATCGCCCGTCCATCAGTTAGTCAGTCACCTCACGCCTCATGACATCACACCTCCATATATGGTCACGCCTCGTGAGTAGTGACATCAAACCTCCATATATGGTCACACCTCGAGACATCACGCCTTGTGACAGGAACAGGTCCTTCCCCACCCACCCTTCCTGTTCTGACATATGTTGATCTGACCTCATAAACCCTGTACACTCAAGATCATGCTCCATATATGGCCAGTACATAATTAATTCCATGTTGATCTGAACTTTGGTGCGTATACAGTATTATAATGTAATACAGTAATATGATGCCAATACTCTTGTACTTTTACTCAAGTACATTTTTGAATACTTTTACTTGTAACAGAATATTCCCCCCCGAAGCACTTCTTCCACCACTGCACAAACGCATCGACTTTCCACTTTTCACCAGTAATAAAACGGTCCAAATTTCATTGAAATATAATAATATATATACCCAGACTCTTCCTCTCTCTCCTCTGACCGTGTGTGTGTGTGTGTGTGTGTGTGTGTGTGTGTGTGTGTGTGTGTGTGTGTGCGTGCGTGCGTTTTTCTCCACTTCTGCTGGCCTCATCAGGACCCCCCCCACCCTGGCTGCAGTGCACGGGCCTCAAATCCTGGTGTTGAAAAGGTCTCCACCATGAGGATGAACAAGCATGTTCTTCTCCAACACGCATGACCGGCGCTCTGATGAGAATCACAGACCCACCTGGCCGGCCGGGCACCAATCTCACTCCTCCTCCGTTTGCAGACCAGCTGAGGATGATGTGGCTCGCTTGGCTTTCCCCAAAATCTTTGACTCTACTTAGGTACTTTTATTTACTTGAGCATACATGTCTATTTTTTTCCAATGCTTTTAATACTTCACTAAATCACTACTCCACTGCATCACTGAGTCAATTATCGCAATTTACTATTTTAAGTCCTGTTTTATACTTTGTCTATTCAAAAATATAGCTATATTATTCTACAAGCTCACATTATTATATACATTTCCATAGCTTTTGTTTTCTTCCCATTTTACCCATGAACACTAATAGAGCACTGCTTCATAATGTGCTCCTGGATGCTTCTGTCCAATAGTTCTGTTCAACCACTTTGTCACAGTGCGACTCAAGACAAGTAATATAGGACCCAAAATGCTGAACAGACAGGCAGGAGCAGAGAACATCAAATTAAAGTATCTATTATGCTGAAAACACTAGGTGAACATAACGGGAACAGAACACCATAACAACATCTTTAGTCAAGCAGGGAACATAAAGGATTGAGGGTTTAAGTAGACACAGGGATCACAATACACAGGTGAACAGAACAAACAATCAACACTGGGATTGGCTGGGAGACTAACAGGACACAGGTGGAGAAAACTGGTAATCACAAAGAGGTAAGACAAGACAGGCAAACAACACAGTAGGAAAACAGGAAACACTAGGACATCACTAAACAGTAAAAGTGCGCAACAGACTGATATTGTGACACACTTTCAGCTCGGCCACTATTTTGGTCATTGTTGCAAATTCCTATTTGTCTTCAAAAATACAAAATAAAAGAAATGGGACATTCTACATAACAACTCTTTTACTTTTGGTGCAGAGAGTATGCACTTTGAATCAAGTAACATTTAGCATACAGGACCTTCAACAGAGTTCTGTGGTATTGGTCTCAGGGCTTCCAGTAGCTCAGAGCACTGCAGCTGTCCATGCCGTGCATTCTGCCTGGGCTGGCCAAACCCCAGCGCACCACTGAAGTCCGTCCAGGTCCGGGACAGGAATGTTCTTCCCTTGTCTGGGGTGAGGGTGGGGGGGGGGATTAGATGTTTGCCCAAACTATAGTGAAAATAGCTGATCTACAAGCTCACAACATGTCGCTTCATGCCACGTTGTGAGCTTGTAGATAAGCTATTTTCACTACTTCTTCAACATTTGTCTTCTAATAACAGCTTTTGTCTGGGGGGCGGAAATGTTTTTTTTTTAAATGTTTTCAAATAATAATTAAAAACAAAATGTAGGAAACAAAAAATAAAAGGGGTAACATCTGCGACGGGTCCCGAGTCCTCCGACCCAGTGTTGGGGAACCAGGCGGCGCCGGCGGGCCTCTGCGTTTCTCCATCACAGTGCATGTGGATCTATATACAGTATGCGCTCAAATCCACTGCAGTAGCAGCACATTTAGGCCTGTGGCACTTCAGCCTCGCCAGCCCAGGGTGGATGTATCATGGGGCTTCCACTTTAGCAGTGGTTCTGTCTGGGGAGTGTAGGGGACCATGTTGGACTCTCAGGGTTCCATGCTGGGGTTACAGGTCCGTATCTCTGACAGTTTGGTTCCATTTGAGAGTTTGAGGGGTCCTTGAAATTAAAAGGTTTGAGAACTATTTGATGAATAGAAAATAGTCCTTTTACTAGCATAGCATGTAGATCGAAAACTTTCAAAAATGCCCAGACACCAGCTTGAAAGTGGCTACAAATAAGGACACAACTAGACAAAGTGCCAATCGGCACAGGTCTCCACCAGGGCAGGTCAGGTTGTGGCCTCATGGTGGCGCTATAACAGGCTGTTGAGGAAGATTTGGGCCGGAGGTTCGTGTTGGAGGGATGCAGGTACAATGTTTTTCCATGTGTGCATACATAAGTTGTATACAGATCGATGCAGTTATAGCTAAAAACAGGAATTGGCCTGTTATAGCGCCACCGTGAGGCTGATTTGGATGAAAAAATGGTGGCATGTCGTCCTCGGCCTAGTGGGAATATGCGTGCACAGTTTCATCGCAATCGGACGCTGCGTTGAGGAGTTGTGGCGATTTGTACAAAGCGGGCTACTCCTGAAAAGTGTAGGAGCCAATCGTGGCCAACCAGGATGGAATATGAGAAATAAAAAAAACCTGTCTTGATCACATGACTATGGAGATCATGTGTACCGATTTGCGTGAAATTTGGATAAAATCTGAAGGAGTAATAATAGAAAATGTGTTTTACATATGTCGGCCTCCTGGTGGCGCTATAAAGAGCAGATGTGAAAAATTCCAGACAAAGGTTTTTCCTTGGCCTCTAGGGAGTTGGCATACAAAGTTATCCACAGATCCGTGCAGTTAGAGGTAAAAACACTTTTCGGCCAGTTATAGCGCCACCTTGAGGCTGAGTTGAAATTGTTCATGTGGCATTTCGTCCTCGGCCTAGTGGGAATGTGGGTGCACAATTTCACGGAAATCACGCGATGTGTTCATGATTTGCAGCATTTTGTTTGAAACTGAGCACTCCTGTGAATTTTGGAAGGCAATCTTAACCAATGAGGATGGAGTCTGATAAATCTGAAAGACCCGTTTCGTTGAATGGCTCTAGAGAGACTGTGTACCAATTTGCGTGATGTTTGGACAAAATCTGTAGGTGTACTGTGCAAAAACTTGTTTTGCACAAAGCGGCCTCCTGGTGGCGCTATAACAGGCCGTTCTGGAAAGTTTGGGGCAGAGGTTCATCGTTGGCATCCAGGGAGTGTGTGTGCAAAATTTGGCATCGACCGGGTTAACGGTGGCCGAGATTAGCTGCTCACGGACACACGGACGGACGGACGGACGGACGGACGGACGGACGGACGGACGGACACACGGACGGACGGAGTGCAAAACATACTCTCCCCACATGCCTTCGGCCTGGTGGAGACAATGACTCCATAATCACAGATTTACATCAAGGAAGCAAGCACAACTCCAATTCGTCTCGAATCTCTGAGCATTCTTACAGGGTGCACGTCGGGAAAGTAACCTTTCTAATAGATTTATTTTAGAGATTTTTTGATACCATGTCGCCAAAAAGGTCAAATAATGGTCGACATATCGGCCAAACCAATATATCAGCGGGGTGCTGATTTGTTTGTGCCTGAGCACATGCAGCGGATGAAAGTGAGTAGCTCTGGATGGCTGTTTGGATGGGAGGCATACTATGATCCGACGGAGCATTGGTTCGAAGGAGCATTGGTCCGAGGTGCGTTGGGGGTCGGGAGAGGGTTGGGGTTAGGTTTAGGTGTGCTGCCCCAGGAGGTTAGGGTTAGGGTGAGGGTTTGAGGTAGGTTGTCGTTCGGACCAAACACATGAACCCTGTTTGGATGGGAGCAGATCAGGGCTTGGTTTAGATGACTGTTTGGATGGGAGTGGTTTGGATGTTGTTTGGAGCAGGGCTGGTCCGGGCCTGTTGTTCTTGGCTGTTGAACCTTCCTCCGCTCGCAGGGAGAGACACGGGGAGTAAGGAGGGCGGGACGGAGCGAGCCAGCCACAGACATATGGTTGAAGGGGAATCTCACAAGGCAAAAAGGTCCCCGGGGGGGTCAGTCTATAACCTCCTGACCTCCGGGTGATTTATCTCCCATGGGGCTACAGAGCACGGGCTCCTCTGTCCCCTGCAGACCATCCACAACCTCAGTTCAAAGGTTACTGGATCTGTTCCTTGTTGTGAAAGATGACATGAAGAACACCAATGTACATGGAGCAGACACAACTCAGTGTCAGTGTTTCTCTCTCTCTCTCTTTTTTGAGTGGTCCCTTACGGAGCTATGTGTGTGGCTGGCTGGGTGGGTATGAGCACGAAAATAGCATGGTTGTTTTTCACCACCTGTGTGCAACCTAACACACACACACACACACACACACACACACACACATATATATTAACTGTATATGTGATGATTTAGGGTGTGCCAGACAGTATACAGTACAGTGACAGTACAGTACAGTACAGTAGAGGCCAGGTACAGTAGAGGGACCCCCACACAGTAACACTGTAATTTCTCAACCATTTCTGGAGGTGGGGCGGCTCGCCGGAATCGCCCCTTGGGCAAGTTCATGGGGGTCTGGATATTCCAGGGAGCCCCACACGGAGTTGCACCACTCACTTCACACGGGTGTGATTTCTTTTTTCATTTCAAGGACCCCCAGTTGAGTCTATTAGGCCACCCATTCCATTTTTGAGGGGCGCTCCTATATTCAGCCATCAGTGTCATCATCATTACATCATTACAATTCCCTCCTCGATGTTGTAAGACGATAAGAGCGCCCCTCACTTCACGCGGGTGTGATTTTTGATGTATACTGGATTTGGGTCTAGCACTCCACTGAAAACCATTGCTGATGCGCAACCTCTTTTTCTCATTTAACCAGCAGAATAGGTACAGTCTTCGGACCCCAAATTCTAGGAAGCGGAGGTTGAAAATGGAGAAAGTGCTCCTTTTAAGCTCAATTAGTGTGGTGGAGAGGGTCCCCCACCAGCCCTGTACAGTGTATTATATCGATTATTTCATAATGACGGCATAGAATTGAGGTCAACAGTGGGGGGGGGGGGGGGGGGGGGGGGGGCTTCCGAATGAGAATGTGAAGTATTCTGTAGTTAAGGAGAGGCAGGGGGATCCCAGGCAGGCAGCCATGCAGGGACCCATGGTGACAACTGTCTGTCCTCCTGCCTGCAGCCAACAGTTGTCTGCAAGCTATTTCCAGACCCTCGTGTTGTGACACACTGTGTGTGCACCAGGCAGGCATCAGCTGCTATAGCTGCAGCCCTGCACATTGTTTGTCACAATCTGCTTATCGGCGCCGTCGCGTGGAAAACAAGTATATCCCAAACCAAAATGTGCTCGCAATGGATCCATGCTCTATTATTTTTAGTAGGGCTGTCATGGTTATGAAACTTTACTTGACGATTAATTGGCTCTCAAATAATTGCAATTAACGTATAATTATGATAATTGTCTTTCTGTTGAACATTTGAACATGATGAATAAACATTACATTTATGTTTGAAACTACTCGTTGCCATTGTTGTTTAACCACTTCACTGTCAAAATGTTTCACAAAGAAAAAATAGCTGATCTACAAGTCTCGTGAGCTTGTAGTATGATAAAGTAGGACATTGATTTAAGAGGAAACCTAAACAAGTTTAAATATGGAGATACAAGGTTTCTGCCTGACAGCAACGTTATGAGTGCTGACACGCGCACGCACACACACACACACACACACACACACACACACACACACACACACACACACACACACACACACACACACACACACACACACACACACACACACACACACACCTGTTGACTGGTATCTGCTTTCATATGGTTGTGATGGGGGGCCTGTACAGGCTGGGGACAGGTGGCACTCCCTCTGGTGGGTGGGTGGGACGGGGTGGCCCCTGGTACCCATCACAAGTGCCACCAGGCCATGGTGACCTACTTTTTTTAGAGCCATACCCATAGGCAGCCTTTTGGGTCTGATGCCAATCCCGATTTTGGAGAGTCCTACACCAGTTGCTCTCAAACCTTTTCGCACCAAGGACCCTCAAATGTATATATATATTTGGCAACGGACACATATCTGAAAAGGTTTTGTGCCAGGGACCGCCCAGAAGAGAAGATTTGTGAAAAAGAAATCAATTCTAAATCTAAATAAATGTTTCATACACAAAATAGATTCCTATAGGACTGTGTGTGTTATATAATATTCTACTTTAGGTCACATAATGATGACCACCCCCCCTCCCCCATTTTGGTCTCAGAGATCAAAGAAGAGGGAAGACCGGAGCATTTCATGACCTAGCATATCCCCCCCTGTGAGGGGGGTATTTCACCATCCACTGTGTGTGACACTGTGACAGTGTCCCCTCTTAGATTTGCCTTTAAACTGCCTCTTCAGATCCGCTTTCAGGTTGCGCTCCTGTGTACTACTGTGTAGATCAAACTGTCTTTTGAAGTGCAGAGTTTACTCTCTCTCTCTCTCTCTCTCTCTCTGGTTTTCAGATGAAGGAGGAGCACAGGGCTACACACACACACACACACACACACACACACACACACACACAGAGCGCTCTGGGTAGACAGAAGTATATCCACGGGGTCTCTCTCTCTCTCTCTCTCTCTGTTCCTCTTTAGTCTCTCTGCCAACATCCACCAGCGGTGATAGAAAACAGAGGCACACCCTCCACCTATCCCCAGCAGCTCTACTATAGGCTATTTGGAAATATATAAAAAAATATATATATATAATAATATATTTGAATTTGAATTATTTGTATTTGGGAAGAAAAAAATATATACACACACACACACACACACACACACACATCTGGCACAAAATAAAGAAATCAAAAAATGCAGATCCGTGGACGAATACAATTAAGTCTAAAAATAAGCAACTACATTAAGAAACAAGCCCCAAAAAATGCAACCCGCGAAATACCAATATTTACAAGCAATTTTACAGAAAACATAATAAACAGACATGGAAACAGTGTCCACCACCCTCTCCTTGAGTTGATTTCAAAACACTGCTGATGATGATAAATTATAAAGAGAATGGTTTTTAGGGCCAAAAATAAATGCCAGAGTTTCTCCTGTTTGTGAACCACCCAGACTCTCAGGTCTGCTTTCTGTCCCTGGAACCGGAACTAAACACATTTTATGCCCCACACATATCTGGAACCAACTCCCAGAAACCGGCAGGGCTGCTAGAACTCTGTTCTTTTTAAAAACAAAGCTGAAGACATTTTCTGCTTGCTGCTGCCCACTGAGGTTTCTCGTTTCATTTCTGTATACATTTATTCCTGTTATAGGTTTATTTTTTTCTAAAATGTTCTACTGTAGCTTATTTGCATCTTTAATAACAATATTTATTTGTATTCAAATGTCTTGTTTCTTTTGCACATTGTGTTAATGCTCTAAATGTTTTGTGTAAAGCACCGTACAAATAAACTAGCTTTTATCTCTCTCTCTCTCTCTCGTTCTCTCCCAGTGTGCTGGACTGTGCTGATGTTGGGACATCCCGTGTGTGTTTTGGCTCGTGGAGGCCCATGGCCCACAGCTCAATGGGTTCTGCAGTATTGCAGTTCAAAGTAGGCACAGTCAAAGTGTTCATCTCCTCTCCCCCCACACTCACTCCCTTCTCACTATGTTGAGCACGCAAGCATGCATGTCCAAGTTATTGCACATGCATATTGTATTGTATATGACTCTATACTGCATTGAGTCTTAAACTTTTTTTTTTGTGTTTTTGGCTTTTCGTGTGAAGTGAAGATAGACAGGAAGGAGGGATGCAGCAAAGGTGGTCATGAACGGGACTCGGGCCAGAGCCTATACCGTATGGCTAGCCTCGAAACCACACAAATCTGCCACCGGGGAAAAAACAATCCCTGTGGAGATCCTGGCACTCCTTAGTTTGATTTACATTTAGCTCACTCCAGAGTTGTGAGTGGCCTAGTTATTGCCATATTTGTAACTCCACCCCCCCTGTAAATTAATTTCCATTTCAGCACGGCAGGATAGCCTATTTCAACCAATTGCTTGGTCAGAAGAACTATGTATTAGTATAGTGAACGTCCAAGGGGTCTGGCGCCGGTTCTCTGCAGCTTATATTGGCAGCCTCTGTTGATGGTGATTGTGGAGCAGCTGGGCTGATTGAGACCAGCCACGCCTGCACTGGCTGCTGGCTGAGGGAGACACCCGGCCATGATGTCACAGGGGAGGGACTAGGAGCGTGAGGAACATGTGGCACAACTAGTAGTTTCTTCATTAGGTAGGCTATTGTAAAATATTGTATGAGGAACAATTATATAGACTAGATTTAAGTGGTTTGTTCCATTACTATTATTATTATTGTGTGTGTGTGTGTGTGTGTGTGTGTGTGTGTGTGTGTGTGTGTGTGTGTGTGTGTGTGTGTGTGTGTGTGTGTGTGTTGGCTTAACACATGCCCTTATATGCTGTTGTTCTAGTCTGCTAGAATTCACACAAATAGGTTTTTGACTGCTGGCAACAGGTGGAAGAGTATTTACCCTACTATCTCTGTCAACAGTTAGCCTACATAGACTGAAATGTCATTTTCCCATTACAGTGTGTGTGTGTGTGTGTGTGTGTGTGTGTGTGTGTGTATGCGTGTGTATGCGTGCGTGCGCGCGTATGCAGCAGGTTTCCTTCTTCCAACAAAAGCAAGTTATTGAAGATGAGCTGGCCTACACATGACCCAAAGGAGCAGAGCAGAGCATATAGTGAAATGAAAGATTATTTTTATTGGTGTTATTTACAGCAGAGCCAGCAGAGTTCAGGTTAGACTACAGAGTGTGTGTGTGTGTGTGTGTGTGTGTGTGTGTGTGTGTGTGTGTGTGTGTGTGTGTGTGTGTGTGTGTGTGTGTGTGTGTGTGTGTGTGTGTGTCTGAAGAAGATCATTTACAATCATGTCCATCCATCTGTACAACAGGAGCCTCTCTGTCTGTCCCTGCCGTTCCTCATTGGTTCCAACAAGCAGAGACAGACCCTCATACGATAATAAATACAGTACAATAAGGCAATAATGTTCCTATTTACAACTCTTATAAAACTGTACAGGGGGACAGGCAGGTATAGATACATACAGTACGTACATCAAGGTCTATTGCAAAAATAATAATCAGGGCCACGTTCTAAAAACAATCTTAGCGTCGCTGTCAAGCGGAAACCTCGTAACCCATCTCCATATTTCAACTTTTCTTTTGTAAATGACTTTGTCTTAGAAAGAGTATAGCTAAATTATCTACAAAGCTCACAGCTGCGATGCCTTGCTGCCCGATGTTTTGGCAACTTTTGCAAGATTTTCTAATTGGTTTCAAAGTGAGTTTGAGTTTCATCAAAATTGAACCCATGAAAAGTATTAATGACAACTAACTAAATAATAAGGTGAACCCAATGGAACACACAGGTTCCTTTTCGTGTACTATTTCCTGAAAATGTAATTGGACATAATGAGGTTTCCACCCGACAACAACGACAATAAGAAGATAGATCATTTTTAACCACGGCAAAAAGAGGGAGGAAAAATAAAAACAGAAGATCGTCTCTCTGTCGGGTGGAAACCTCATACCTCCAATACTGTTACTTCTCAGGATTCACAAAAATAGCAAAAGTAGCAGATCTGCTTCGCACCGGCGTTTGGAGCTTGTGGATCTGCTGCTTTTGTGTGACGCAGACGCTGTAGTGGGATCAAGTAGGGCGTTAATTTATGAAGAAACGCAAAAAGTTAAAATATGGATAAGAGGTTTCTCCCCGACAGCAAGGAAATATAATTATGCCTGCAGAGAGAGAACAGAGGCCTCCTCTCCTGTGTGTGTGTGTGTGTGTGTGTGTGTGCGCGTGCGTGCGTGCGTGTGTGAGTGCGTGTGTGTCCCTCTTTTTAGGAATGTGCATACTATAATTATGGGAGGACTTGTTGCATAGCTACATAGTTTGGTTATTGTTCTATTTTCTGTTTCCTGCACCCAGTCGTCCCAGCCCGTGAATACTGTATGTACACTTACACTGTCTGCACGGTGGGGGGTGGGGTGGGCTACAAAAGATTACATTGTATTTTTGTAAATCTCAAACTTGGGATTCGGAAGCCAAGCTGCTGGGTCTCTCACTCTCTCTGTCTGATAGCATTTTTGTTTTTGTCGACTACAATAATTTGAACCTTTTAATTTGTTAATTTCCCTCTCTCTCTCCCTCACTCCCTCCCTCCAGTTGGTAGCTTGATATTTTCAAACATTTCACACAGAATTAGCACGCCTGCTCCTCAACGCAGGGACTGTTTAAATTCTACACATTTTTCCACTGTTTCTTTTCATTAGTCACTCAGAGGCATTTAATCTGCCTGCCCCTCGCCAGGAATTCAGCACTTAATTAGCTCAGGAGAGGGAAAGTAATCTCAAGCCTTAATGGGGCAAATCTATTTCAAATTGCACACAGCCAGTGGTGGACAAAGCACTGCAGCCCGGCGCTCGTATACACCATGCGTTCTCCATCAGTGGTTATGGTTCTCAAAGTGAGGTCCGGGGGACCATAATAGTGTTGATTTTCACATAAAATTTTGATTTAGTTTTAGTCATAGTATTTTGAATACATTTTAATTTAGGCATGCATGCACGCACGCACGCACACCCACACACACACGCACGCACGGCCGTATCGTATAGTTTCCCTTCCCTCCAGGCGGTCTGGGAGCCTCTGACACAGGTCAAAGTCAACAGATAGTATGTGCCTCTCCCTCTGCCCTATGTCACCCGATCACTACTAACAAACCCACCACAGCCTCACGGTGCAGCCGGAGGACTAGATGGATCTGCGGCCTAGTGGAAATAGGCTCCGTTGTGGACGGAGCCAAAGATAATCAGGACAGGACTGATGGAATGCCTCCACCGTGGCTGAACTCTGCAGTGGGCGGGAAGGAAGGGACTGAGTGCACGCTGTAGTATACACGCACTTCTGTCAGGTTCTCATCTAGACTGAAGGAAGGGACTGAGTGCACGCTGTAGTATACACGCACTTCTGTCAGGTTCTCATCTAGACTGAAGGAAGGGACTGAGTGCACGCTGTAGTATACACGCACTTCTGTCAGGTTCTCATCTAGACTGAAGGAAGGGACTGAGTGCACGCTGTAGTATACACGCACTTCTGTCAGGTTCTCATCTAGACTGAAGGAAGGGACTGAGTGCACGCTGTAGTATACACGCACTTCTGTCAGGTTCTCATCTAGACTGAAGGAAGGGACTGAGTGCACGCTCAAGTATACACGCACTTCTGTCAGGTTCTCATCTAGACTGGGGAGCCATCGGCCACACATGTTTGTCTTTCAGAAACGGAACAATGCGGGGTGGGATATGTGCATTTAATTTAATTGTATTTTCTGTTATTTTATTGTGTTGTGTTGTGTTGTATAAATGTGATACGGGGTCGCGGGACATGGCCAAAGCATTTCCGGGGGTTGGTCAGTGGTGTTGTAAAGCAGTCAAAAGTATTTTATGCCAGGAGACCGACAGAAATTTAAGTTAAAAAAAAAGAAAATATTTAGATATAGTCCTACACACGCACACGCACACGCACACACGCACGCACGCACGCACGCACGCACGCACGCACGCACGCACGCACGCACGCACACACACACACACACACACACACACACACACACACACACACACACACACACACACACACACACATTCATCAATACTAAGTACTTGTGCATTGTATTTAGCAAAAATAAAATTAGTTTAATTACATTTCTGATTCCATATAGCTACAATTGGTCTATCGAAAAATTTGTGTATTCTCTGTGTTCATGTCAAGGCGTGGGTTTGTCCATACTGGATGTGTTCAAATACAATGTCCATCTATTTGCCAGAGAATCACTGTGTTTACTTATTTATGTCAATAATGATACATCTTTCCCTTAATAAACCTAGTTTTAGTCGTACGCGTGATGTCATCTGTATCACCCTACTTTGTATAATTCCTCCCCCTCTTCAGCCGTCAGTTCCAAATTTGTATTTCCATTTTGTTTACAATGTCCACCATTGTTGATTTTCCAAGCTGGCATGGAATGGAAACAAGCCTGGGTTTATCTAGCATCAGTATTATAATGACTCAAATATTAAATAAGTTTCAGAAGCAAACAAGACATGCCATGGACTGGTTATATTAGAGTGGTGATTGAGGCTCAAACCATTAGAAATAAGTGTGAGGGACATAGACAACATGATATTAAATATAAAAAAAACAGTATTAAAATGCATGTTATAGCTGCTTTAATGTATTTGCTAAATAGTTACTGTATCGATTTTGAATCATTGAATGGTATCGTATCACCATGAACCAATATTGTCCATGTCTGTATCGTATCGTCAACCATGTATCGAGATACGTATCGTATCGCTGTTAAAATGTATCGTCACACCCCTAAGATTATGTCATAGCAGTGGGTGTGGTTTTCAATCTCCAATTCAATTTTCCCACAGAGATTTACAAAAATATTTAGATATATATAACCATAAAACCTTTGATTCTGTGAAAAATAATAATAATAAAATTAATATTTAATTATATTGATTATTATATATTACATTTAATAAATACCCTTTGTTTAGCATTTTTTAATTACATTTTCTTCACAGAATCAAAGGTTTTTATCATGACTCACCAGGATCTTGGATGGCTTGATTCTAGGCTTAAAATAATTGATATAAATATGTTTGTAAATCTCTACACACACACACACACACACACACACACACACACATACACCAGCTATGAGCTTGAATATCTGCTATTTTTGAATATCCAACGTGTAAAATATGGTTAAAGTGGTTGAAAGGATTGTGAGTCATTTTGCTGGGCCGTACCCCACCTTGAGAAACCACTAAGTACTATGGGCAGTCTAATGAATACTTTAACTTTTGCTACTTTAGGTAATTTTTTTATGCTACTAATTTTGTACTTTGACGTGAGTAAGATTGTGAATGCAGTATTGACCTTTAAACTTTAGTCTAACATTTGAGTACTCAAGTCCTGTGTGTGTGTGTGTGTGTGTGTGTGCGCGTGTGTGCGTGTGTGTGTGTGTGTGCGTGCGTGTGCGTGCGCTTTTGAGGGGTGGGGGGGATGGACGAGGACGGACATCTTTCTTCTCTCTCTGCTTTGGGTTCCAAAGTGAATCCCATCCTGTGTGTTTGTCTCTAGTCTCTGAGCGGCAGAACTCTACTGTTATGAGAATGTTATTATTAATATTATTAATAGTCTTCAAGTTATTTCTCTTCCTGGACGTCCAATGTCAATGAAAAGACAAAAGAATAAAAAATTAATAAAAAAGGTTTTTTTTTGTGGGGGGGGGGGGGGTGTTGTACGTACAGTAAGAGGAAGCGAGGGGGTTTGTGGGAAACGGCGTTCCCCTTTTTAACACTCTCCCACTCTGGCCCTCTCTGAGCAGAGAGAGGCCAAACAACACTGTTCACATTAACATCTATCTCCCGCCTGGTTTCCGCCGCGTTCCCTTTCAGGTTGTCTCTTAGTGATGACGTCATCATCGTGCGCGGCTGCGGCGGTGTCTCAGGGCCCCTCGTCGATGCTGACGCGGCGCTTCTGGATGGTGACCCGGCGGATGGACGGCCTGGCCGTCAGCTCCGGCTTGGGGTCAAAGTGGTCCGTCAGGATCTGAAGGACGGCGTCCATCTTGTATTCCATCGACTGGACCTGCAGATCAATCAACACAAAGTCCACAAGAGACAGATCAGAGGTGGAACGTGTATACAGAAGCACACAGCGCAAACCCTGTTTCTGCTTTGACCTGCGTTTTCATGTGAAGGTCACATTTAGTTTTATACCTGAAGGTCAGGTTTCTTCCCTGAGCAAGCAGGGTCTGTATTGGCTGAGCTCAGTGGTAAACATTTCAGCAGAGAGTGAGACCAGAGTTCAAGTTCAGGGTAGAACACAAACATGTATAGCTTTAACCAACCCTAGACTTGGTTGAGTTGTCTCTCTGCTCTCTACCCCGATGTGAGCTTGTAGACCTGCTATTTTTGGTTAATGTTAATGCTGGGGTTCAAGTTCAAAATGGGAGTGCTTCGTCTCCCAGTCCTGGTAAGTAGATAAGTACAGTGTGTACACACACAGGACCGACACACAAAGAATGGTGGAGAGTTTTTGTTCCTATTGTTGTTGTGTTGTTTGTGGCACTGGTGCCGCCAGCTCTTTAATATAGCTGCTGCCTGCACGCCAATGACAGAGCAGCGCGCTGTAATGACACGCTAATGACATGTTATTGTGCCATGTCACACACACACACGCACACACACACACACACACACACACACACACACACACACACACACATACTGTATATACACGTGCGCACGCACACACACACTACCTGCTGGAGCCAGTCATTACTAAACTGCTGAGTTATGTGATCCGGTCTGTGGGAGGACGGCGACAGACACATACGGTATACTCATGCACACACAAACACGTTCGTGCACACGCACGCACACACATACATACATACATACATACATACATACATACATACATACATACATACATACATACATACATACATACATACATACACACACATGTATAATATACACACATGCAAAGTCATGGATCGACCACACCTTCACCCCCTGCACACACAGTAACAAGCACACACACCCATGTACAGTATATGCATGAGCACACACAATTGCATACATACATATACCCTCTCTCGCCACACACACACACACACACACACACACACACACACACAGTGTTGCTGTGTGTAAACACAGGTGTGTCACCCGGGCACCTCACACAGAGCCATGTCTGTCTGTCTGTCTGTCTGCCGTTAATTATGAATTGAGTGTGCAAAACCATACCTATATTAGATTGTTATCACCATGAAACTTTCCCAATTGGGTACGTACACGAAGACAATGATTTATTGTATTACAAATTTTACATTTTTATGCAAATGAGGCATTATGTAGGAAAATATGCAAAATTATCGTGAATATGAAAACGCTACTATACTGTGGAATTGTTACCATGTATTAATTTACTTGTATTGATCCTATAAACAATTTCATATACCGGTAGGTCTAGTTCTTTCCACCAATTTTGGAGCTCTGGCTCTCAGAACCAAAAAGAACTGAACACACACACGCACACAGGAACAGTCTCTCTCTCACACACAGAATGGTGACACTATTTAGCACC
>NC_139700.1:39729229-39754229 GCF_964188405.1 Protomyctophum parallelum
AGTGTGAAAAACTTATTTTTCATTTCACTAGGACTTTAAACCTGATTGTTTTTAATAAATATAACCAATGAAAAGTATTTACAATTAGCTTGCTAAAAACATTACTTTACATTGGGTCCATTGGAACACAGGTTCTCCCCCCCGCCCCATTTCCTGAAAAGTATACACTAAGGACAGAACTGGAGGAAATCCAGTCCACTATGAAGTGACTGAAGCTTGTTTGCAAAGGAGCCTTCCGTTCACAGACTGTTGTGTAAGAGTGTGATGGAGGTAATCATACCAGCATGCAGGAATATGTTTTGCTGGGTTCACTGACTTCCCCCATTGCATCACGCTTAAAACCAGACAGCTGAAGAGGTAGACTTAGGGTCATGAGAGCCCTGCCCTGTTCCTAGAACAATAACACCAGAAACCTGGTTCTGATGGTGACTGACATTGTCCCCTAATGTGCTTCTAATAATATTCTAACAATATCAGAATCAGAACCAAGGAAGTGTGTTTTCAATGAATTTAACATGGTTAAAATTGGGTTGATGGGGGGGTGTGATAGAAATTTATATCAAATATCTAAATATTGAATAAAGCGTGAACTTGTCTAGCGTGCTCGCAAAAAAAGCCTTAGTGGACGTTAAAATGACCCCAAAAGTGGTTTATAAAGTCAAATATCCCGTAAAGTAAAATAAATCTGCATACTTCTTCCAAGACTGCTACACACTGCCCTGACACCATCCCGGTGTGAATCGCAGGTTTCTTATAAAACTGTAAGAAAACAATGATTTTTCTGTTTATCCTTTTAGTCTAAATGTCTCACTGTACCTCAGTGCTGTTTACATTTGTGATTAATAAAGTATTCAATCAATAAATCAATTGATTTGTAGGAAAGCTGAATGTTTCTTTTTTTTGATTAATTGATTGCTTGATTAATCAATCAATTGAACACACAGCTTAGAGACCAAATGACAGCAGCAACGGGTGCATTTAGAGCAGCCTCGCTAGCAGACGGGAGTCTGTCTGTGATGTGTGCCCTGCCCTGGTCTCCCAGACAGACGCTGTGAAGACAGGCGTGATGGAGACATGAGCCATGGGAGGAGCCACCATCCTGTTCTCACACACACATACACACACACACACACACACACACACACACACACACACACACACACACACACACACACACACACACACAGCCTCCCTGGCACACCACCACACCTTCCCATGAGCACTCCCTCCCCTGGGGACGGACACAGACTAATAAATGTACCACACAAACAAACACGCATAGAGTACAGTTACAGTGCATACACGGCACACATGTTTGCATTACTATACTTGTGAGGACATCCGTATTTTGACGGGCGGTTTTATGGATGCCAACTTTCTTTTACTTTTTTGGGCCATTTTGTTCATCCCTAAACCTTGTGAGCTTGTAGATCTGCTATTTGCGGTGCACATACCCCCCCCCCCCCCCTAAAAATAAAATACAATCTGACCTCTAAATGTCTAAGCGGCAAGCCTAACCCCAGCCTAAATATCTTCCTACTACATAAACCTAACTCCAAACAAATCTTTTTTCTTTAACCATACATTTCTTACCATTCTCACAGGAAAACTGTCCTCACAATGTCTGTTTCTCAAATCACTTCTACACACATCATGTGTCCTCGTCATCACACGGTCTGTCACTGCTCTGACCCAGGCCAGCTGGCGTGCACACACACACACACACACACACACACACACACACACACACACACACACACACACACACACACACACACACACACACACACACACACACACACACACACACACACACACACACACACACACACCCCGCCCTTGTTTGTTTGTGCTATAGTCTCCAGGTGTCACCTAGCAAACAACAAACAAACACAGAGGCTGGCGAGGAGAGGCCACATCCATGTCAAGACGTGGTTGAATTTCCACGTCCCTGTGTGACCGACCGTGGAAAGTCTGTGTGTGTGTGTGTGTGTGTGTGTGTGTGTGTGTGTGTGTGTGTGTGTGTGTGTGTGTGTGTGTGTGTGTGTGTGTGTGTGTGTGTGTGTGTGTGCATGTGCATGTGCGTTGCCAAGGCGGTAATCATGGAAAGCCAATAAAAAGCGGTTATGAGTAAACAATAGGAACATGGCAGTAAGTGAGAGGTGATGGTGTCTTGCCTAGCCGTTAGTCACCAGTCTGTTAGAGCACACATTCTCAAACACAGAGCCCCAGTCATCAAACCATAGCAGATTCTAATGCCATCGATGCATTGAAAGAGACAAAATTGCATTTAATCAGAGCATTCAACGCTCCAGTAGAGCATTGATGGCATTCGAAATGGGTGAATCATATGCATGGATGGACCATATAATCTACACTGTGAAATCCACATTTGTGCGACATGTGTACGATATAAATCAGCGAGGAATGTGAAACAAAAACTGTGTGGTGTTGATGAAGTCAATGAAAATGTAATCCTCCCCTCTTTTAGAGGAGAGAGGAGAGGAGAGGAGAGGAGAAGGAGAAGAGAAGAGAAGAGAAGAGAAGAGAAGAGAAGAGAAGAGAAGAGAAGAGAAGAGAAGAGAAGAGAAGAGAAGAGAAGAGAAGAGAAGAGAAGAGAAGAGAAGAGAAGAGAAGAGAAGAGAAGAGAAGAGAAGAGAAGAGGGAGGAAAAGGAGAGGAAAATTTGACCAGAACAAGAAAAGGGTGCATGGGTGTTTTCTCCCTCTCCCGTTATCCCAAACAATTATCCTTAATTCACCCGTATAGTTCCACCCAGATCCTCTCTCTCCACAAGCCATACAGCGATTCACAGTGCCATCTATTGGGGGAGAGAAAGGAGCAGGGAACAGAAAAGGAGGCAGGGAGCTGCTATCGATACGCTGCCTGCTGTGTGCTCCATGCCAGACGCTATCATCGCATGCTCCCAAACAAATGGAGACATGGCATGCAACAAGGACACGAGATACTACCATGACTGTGTATAGCCTGCAACCTCAACATCATAATGGATGATAATTAGGTGTTGTGAAGTGGTGTGTACGTACCGTATTCAGCCAGCCGTGCTGGCGCGTGTGTGTGTGTGTGTGTGTGTGTGTGTGTGTATGTGTGTGTGTACCGTATGTCTGACGTCTACTCAAAGAAGAGTTATCTGTCTGTTAAGCCAGCAGACACCATAACAAATACGCATGCACGCACGCACGCACGCACGCACATAGAGTGCACACAAACGCCCTAACTGTTAGTTTGGAGCAGTCTAGAGGAGAGGTGTACATTGTAGACTGATGTTAGAGGTTCTTAATTGGTTTACCTGTGATCATACTATAGCTACCCTGTCTCTCTGAATTGGGAGTGTGAATATGTTCCCTCAGCCCTATGTTACCTCAGAACTAACCCTAACCCTAACCCCTAGCCTAATCCTAAACCGAGGGAGCACATGGGGCTCCCTTATTGTAAGTCACTTCATGTAAACAACTTCACAGTAGCCTATCTTCCATATAGGCCTATACAGCAGTTTAGGAACAGTTTACTGAGCTTACTGAAGTGCACGAAAAGGACAGGAGAGGGAGGAGGTGTTGAGGGATGGGGCTGGGGGGAAGGGGGGGAGCGTTTCCTTTTATTCTGATTTATTGTTGTGCTTGTTCGTGGGATTTGTTTTTGTTTTTTTGTTCATGTGCAGAGCGTCTGCTAAATGACTAAATCGTTATGATAATGGAGAGGAGAGGAGAGGAAAGGAAAGGAGAGGAGACCGCGATGTTCAGCACAACAAGATTCCTGTTATGTACAACAGTACGACCCCATTAGGACGGAGGAGAGGAGACCGCCCGTCATAATGAGACATTCTATCAGTTGCTTTTATGATGCAGGATTGCAGGCAGCTCCCGGATGACTTCACCCAGTATCCTCGTTCCACCCTACTTTGTTTCACATTGCGCCGACTCATCCTGCAGTTATAAAGCCATGACTCAGGGTAGTTCCAGATTCAGTTTAGTATATCCAACAGGGTTATCTTTGGTTTGAGGTTTTCTTTTTGTCTTCTTGGCCGTGCTCTGAACGGGGTCAGTTCAGTCCAAACTGAAAAGCCATTGTCACATGAGAAGAGAGTCCCTCGTTGTTTTACTAAGTGCAACGCTATTTCACTTTCTTAGACAAACACTATATCTTCCTCATACTAAAAAGTCTGTAACAGTACTTTCAGTACTGAAATGGTATAGTGTCATTTATTGGAGATAGAGTTCAGAAAAGCACATTTTCTATGGTGCACGCAGACACAGTATATCACACAAAATGTTTCTTTGACTCATAATCATAGTAGTCTTCCCAAGCCATGTGGCCTATAGCTCAGGAGCCATCTCCGCTTTCTATAGCGTGAGGCAGCTCGAGGTACAGTCCCAAACCCTTTCTATAGCGTGAGGCAGCTCGAGGTACAGTCCCAAACCCTTTCTATAGCGTGAGGCAGCTCGAGGTACAGTCCCAAACCCTTTCTATAGCGTGAGGCAGCTCGAGGTACAGTCCCAAACCCTTGATCAAACCCTTGATGCTGAGAGCCAAGCAAAGAGGCATTGGAGGGACTTACTTTCATTTTTCTTAACTTTATTATAGGTGCCCGTGGGGCCTCTACAGCACTGGCCTACTTGGAACGATGCAAGTTGGAAATGCATGCCCCACCCAGATATTATGCGTTGGAGCCTGTACAGCGGTGCCCGTTGGGCACTGGCCTACTTGGAACGATGCAAGTTGGAAATGCATGCCGCACCCAGATATTATGTCTGTGTCCCTTTTATGCCCATATATGGAGTTCAGCCCGGGCTGTACAGAGCCCGGGCTGAGGCCATTTGTGGCGGTTCTGAACAACCGTGGGTCCGCCATACTCGACACCGGGCACTAGCTGCACTCTCCTGTGGTGTCGTGGAATGCGTGGATCTGGAAATGAAAATGTATGAAAATGTGTGCAAATCTTTGAATATATATTCTTTCACAGCAAACGATTTTAACTCAAATATTTGCTTCTGGGTGGTTACATTATGATAAGTTCTCTACATTATGATAAGTACTGTACATTATGATTATGATTATGAAGTACTGTAATAGAAAATATGCAAGTCCAGGTCAGCTCAGGTGAACTCGCCTCGTGTTGGCACTTTATTTTCTTCTGCCTATTTCTGCCTCATTGTGTTCGACTTCCCTCAATGTGCACGTGCTCACTCACTCAATCACACGCACACGCGCGCGCACGCGGCATTTGTCCTAACACAATGGACAATCCAGAGAAAGCAACAGAGTGTACACGTTGGCCTTTAGCATTATGCAGAGGTCAGCATTATCATCACACTGTCAGGAGTGTATGAATGGAGAGAGAGAGAGAGAGAGAGAGAGAGAGAGAGAGAGAGAGAGAGAGAGAGAGAGAGAGAGAGAGAGAGAGAGAGAGGAAACTCAGGACTGAAAGGAAAGTAAAGAGGAAGAGGAAGGACGCCCGAAGCCGATAAACGGAGGGCAAAAAACAGAGTTGAGAGAGGAAGAAAGAGAGAGAGAGAGAGAGAGAATAGATAAAAAAGTGAGAAAAACCTTAACAATGTACAGAGTCAGACTCGGCGAGCTGCAGCCTGGCCATGGAGAAAGGCAGATATAGACAAACCTGGCTGCCCAGAGAGGACAGGCTGTGTTCTCACTGTAGTCAAGACAGAGTGGTGGAGACAGAGCTCCACTTCTTGACTGTATGTGACAAATATAAACACATTAGAGAAGAATAATATACCCAAATTCACAGAAATAACAAAAACAAGGATACAGTTTGACTCTATCCAGGCAATATTATATTATTATACTTATTAGGTGAGAAAGCTTATTAGGTTTGGCAGCAAAATATGTATCAGCCTGCCACAAAATGAGGGACAATGGGTGAAGCATGTAAATCTACTACGATTAATAGATGTTTGTCATGCCAATGAAGCGAATTTGAATTTGAAGAGAGAGAGAGAGAGAGAGAGAGAGAGAGAGAGAGAGAGAGAGAGAGAGAGAGAGAGAGAGAGAGAGAGAGAGAGAGAGAGAGAGAGAGGGAGAGAGAGAGAGAGAGAGAGAACGTACATAGAGGCTCTCATAAAGTATGAGCTGGGAGCTCAACACACCACCTGATGTGAATGTTAGCATGTTGACACAGGAAATGTACTGCATGTACTAATCAAATGTACTGGTCATTGATCAAATGGTGGACTGATGTACTGATCATGTACTAATCAAATGTACTGGTCATTGATCAAATGGTGGACTGATGTACTGATCATCTACTAATCAAATGTACTGGACTGGTCATTGATTAAATGTATGGACAGTCTAGACTCTAGCTCCGTGGTTCCCAAACATGTTAGCACAAGACCCAATAGAGAACTTTCATGTCTCCCTGTGACCCAAACTAGTGAAAATAGCCGCTCTACAAGCTGATCTACAAGCTGATCTACAAGCTGATCTACAAGCGACCACACTTAGAACCAGCGTTCTTTTGCGGCTGTAAAAGACTAGCTTTGTTCCGCTTTAAAATAAAAGTCATGCAACATGCAGTTCCACTGTGTGTATGGTTGACACTAAAGGCTTTAGGAGGATTCATTGGCGAGCAGCACAGTGGTCTGACAAATCATTACTCAGGCTTTATTAAAGTCTGATTTACTAATTGAAATAATTGACAAATAAGTGATTTACTGATTTTAATAACTGAAAGATAACTGATCTGCCTGCCCTGGCCTGGCCTGGCCTGGCCTGGCCTGCCTGGCTGTCAATAATAACGGTGTGTGTATCTAAGTGATTTCCAGGTGTAAAATGCATGCCCATGAAGCATAAAGGAGAGGGTGTGACGGTACATGACCTCCTGTCAGCAGGAGACCACCTGGGAGCCAGCTAGCACGGTCTGACTGTTGGATGGAAACTTCACATGTCCAAAACGGTTACTCTTCAGGAATCAAATAAAAGAAATAGCTAAAATAGCTCATAGAGCTTGTACATCTGTGTGGTCTGTCTGCCTCTCTCTCTCTGTGTCTCTCTCTCCTGAGCTTCCTCAGTAGGAGGCCAGTGAAAGGAGCAGATAGATCAAACTGTTATGACTGAATGCACATGACCACCATCTGTAGGAGCGTGGGACTGACTGCCCTGCTGCACGGAGGAGAGAGAGAGTCACATAGAGATGGATGGAGAGAGAGGGAGAGAGAGAGAGAGAGAGAGAGAGAGAGAGAGAGAGAGAGAGAGAGAGAGAGAGAGAGAGAGAGAGGGAGGGAGTAGTAGGATAGCCAGGCTGACTTCAAAGCATTTCTGATGGCGTTTATGGACTATTTGTTTTCTCTGCCTTGTGTGTGTGTGTGTGTGTGTCTCTGTGGGGAGGGGGGATACTTTATGCATTTTCTGGGCCAGATTTGCAATTCTCCCATTTCATCATTTAGTTTTTGTCGCAGTGTGTTTGGATGTGGTACCATCAAAGGGAACGGAGCTTTGATGTCATTCTCTGTGTGTGTGTGTGTGTGTGTGTGTGTGTGTGTGTGTGTGTGTGTGCGCGTGCATGCATGCGTGCGTGCGTGCGTGCATGCATGCGAGTGTTATGCGCGAGTGTGTTTGTGTGTGTGGTACAGTACACAAAAGGGGCGGGGGGAGAATGAATAGTCTAATGGACCAAATTGTTTCCATTGTGGTCCACTATATACTATTTACATTTATACTATAGGTTGCAGTCAGATCTGTCAAGCTCACACATGGCCACTGTATCACACACCTATACATACACATATACTACACCCACACACCTATACACCATTTAGTTTTAGTCACATTTTATTATTGAAAATGTTTTACTTGTGGTCTAGTTTTAGTTGACTAAATATGTGATTTTGGCGGTCAATGATGGCGCCGTATAAATATAATGCTTGATTTTATTGTGTGCCGAAAATGGAAAATCTACCAGCTCAGAGGTTTGTACATTGGCTATTTCCGTGGTCGCTTTTTTCCATTTTAATTTAGTTTTTATTTGTTGCAGTTGCAAAAAATTGTCAGTATGTTTAGTCATAGTTTTTTCATCATAGTTTTGTTTTGATGTAGTTTTGTCCATGACAAAATGTAGTGGATACAGTTGTAGTGTACAAGACGAACACTGGTATAAACCAGGCCTGGTATATACAGTCAGCCAGTCTGAATATGAAACAGTGTGTGGAGGTGAAGTCAGGTCAAGCTTCGCATGTCGGGCGAGCGAGAGAAAGTGAGCATGCACGCACGTGCAAGAGAGAGACAGAGAAAGATGGAGGGGGAGAGAGAGAGAGACAGAGAGAGAGAGAGAGAGACAGAGAGAGACACAGAGACAGAGACAGAGACAGAGACAGAGACAGAGACAGAGACAGAGACAGAGACAGAGACAGAGACAGAGACAGAGACAGAGACAGAGACAGAGAGACAGAGAGACAGAGAGACAGAGAGAGAGAGAGAGAGAGAGAGAGAGAGAGAGAGACAGAGAAAGACAGGGAGAGAGACAGAGAGAGACAGAGAAAGACGAGAGAGAGACAGAGAAAGACAGAGAAAGACAGAGAAAGAGAGAGACAGAAAGACAGAGAGAGAGACAGACAGACAGAGAGAGACAGAGAAAGACGGAGAGGGAGAGAGACAGAGGGAGAGAGACAGAGAGAGACAGAGAAAGATGGAGAGGGAGAGAGACAGAGGGAGAGAGACAGAGAGAGACAGAGCCAGAGAGAGCCAGAGACAGAGAGAGAAAGACGGAGAGGGAGAGAGACAGAGGGAGAGAGAGAGAGAGAGAGACAGAGGGAGAGAGAGACAGAGAGAGACAGAGCCAGAGAGAGCCAGAGACAGAGAGAGAAAGACGGAGAGGGAGAGAGACAGAGGGAGAGAGAGACAGAGAGAGACAGAGCCAGAGAGAAGCAGAGATCGCAGTGAGTGAATGGTGAAGCAGCGAGCTAACCAGGCTCATATTGGCCAGCGCTCCGCAGAGTGAGCGAGCGTCCAAGCAGCTCCAGCAGTGGCCTTGGCGCAGCGTGCCAACTGGAAGAGGCCGGTGGAGCCAGAGAGAGCCCGGCTCCGGTTCACCCTGCCTGGACCACACCACTGCCAGCAAGAATGGATTCACTTTACCGCTGGCAGATACAATATGTTCTTTGTATTTCGTCTCGGTGTCGTGGGCAGAAACCTCTTATCTCCCATATTCTAACTTTGTGTGTGTGTGTGTGTGTGTGTGTGTGTGTCTGTAAATTAACGGCCCTACTTGATCACACTACGAAGCCACATACAAAAGCATCAGAAGTAGCAGATCCGTAAGCTATACGCTTTTCAACCCTGTAGTTCTGCCGCTTTTCCCGTTTTTGAATTCCTGAAAGTAACAGTTTTGGACATATGAGGTTTCCACCCTTCATGCTTTATGCCGCAAGTAATACACATTTTCCGTGAATTATACGCATTTAGGCGCTTCCACTATGCGTAAACGTGATCTTGCGACCATACAACCCACTATTAATTTTGCCGGGTGGAAGTGTGTCTGATTTGCTCATTCAGTATAATCAGTAACATGTAACTGATACTTGTGTCAACAAAATGTGGTTTTATTTAAAGGCAAATGGCTAGATGGTAAGGAAAGGGCGGGTGTCATTTCCAATGTTATTTCCCTCAGTTCAGTGCAACTCTGTTTAATTAATCCGATTTCCCGAAACTTCGTTTTTGCTTGATACCGTTTTGTAGAGAGGCCGCAAACTGAACCAAATGAAAGACCGAACTGCATATATTACATATCACTTTGAATTTTTTAAACGCACGAGTGAGGCTGTGTTGGAGCTACTGGACACAAAACAACCCGGCCTCTGTATCAAATATAAATAGGCTATATTTCAAGGCAGCAACGCTCTTCCATGGCCATGGGCCATAGTGTAAATCATTGGGCATAATGTTAAATGGATAATGGATCTCTTAAAGGCAATGGCAGGTGGCACGGTGATTGGTTTAATCATTCTAACGCCCAAACCACACCTATGCATAATGTAAGGGGTAAAGAAGGTGTTTAGGCTGTGGCACAAGATATCACATTTTACGGGGCCACACCTCTCACACAATACTAAATCCCCAAGTTAAGGAAAAAGGGCCCCTGCCGCAAGATGGAGCCCATATGTAAAACCAAGGACAGCGAGAGGCAGAGAGAGAGAGAGAGAGAGAGAGAGAGAGGTGGAGGTGGAGGAAGGGTGGGAGAAGGTAATGTGATTGTTTTTCATGTTTTAAAGAACAGGAAACTGGGCGAGAGCACCTGACGCACATGATAAGTATCAAGGCCTGCGCCACGTGCCACTAAATTGCAGCCAAAGCTCTTTTTCTGGTGGTGGTTGAGTGTGTGTGTGTGTGTGTGTGTGTGTGTGTGTGTGTGTGTGTGTGTGTGTGTGTGTGTGTGTGTGTGTGTGTTGTACCGGCTAATCTGTCTTTTCGGAGTGGGGTGTGCACTCAAAGCTCCTTTTGTTTCTGAAGGCTACTTTCACCAGGAGGTACATCCCCCACACACTTCTACACATGCATGCACACACGCACGCACGCACACTTTTTCTCTACTTATTTTTTCTTTATCACACTGTTACTCAGAGCACTTTCCTTCTCTCTCTCTCTCTCCCTCTCCCACTCTCTCTCTGTTTCTCTCTCTCTCTCTCTGTCTCTCTCTCTCTCTCTCTCTCTCTCTCTGTCTCTGTCTCTCTCTCTCTCTCCTATTGTGCTGTCAAGAGTCGGAGGAGAATAGAATGGAGGACAGAGAGAGAGAGAGAGAAAGAGAGAGTGAGAGAGAGAGAGAGAGAGAGAGAGAGAGACCTTTGACCTTTAAAAGCACCTTCATTAAAACTCTGCAGTACATAAAATATGTCACTTCAAAATTGCAGTTAGCTCTTTTTTTTTTTTTTCAAAAGGAAAGGCACAATTCCCCGTCCTGCACCACACATAGCACGTCTCTCTGAGCCCAGAAAAAGCTGAAAGCCTCTAAATGGTCCACTAGTTTGTGTCGGCAAACTCCACCCTAAGGCGCGCTGCCACCAGTCCTTCTAAACTCCACCCTAAGGCGTGCTGCCACCAGTCCTTCTAAACTCCACCCTAAGGCGTGCTGCCACCAGTCCTTCTAAACTCCACCCTAAGGCGTGCTGCCACCAGTCCTTCTAAACTCCACCCTAAGGCGTGCTGCCACCAGTCCTTCTAAACTCCACCCTAAGGCGTGCTGCCACCAGTCCTTCTAAACTCCACCCTAAGGCGTGCTGCCACCAGTCCTTCTAAACTCCACCCTAAGGCGCGCTGCCACCAGTCCTTCTAAACTCCACCCTAAGGCGCACTGCCACCAGTCCTTCTAAACTCCACCCAGGGTTGGGAGGGTTACTTTTAAAAAGGAATCCCCTACAGTTACAAGTTACTTGCTAAAAAATGTAGTCAGTAACGTAATCCCGATTACTCCATTTAAAAAGTAACTACAAGTTACTTTCAGTTACTTTTGGATTACTTTTAAGTAAAACTCAATTTAATTAGATAATACAAGTTTTACCATTGATAGACAAGAATGTTGAGCCTATGAAATTAAGAAGGACAACAGAAATGTGGTTAAGGTCATTTAATTAAGAATTTGATTACAGGCACAGCCTATATTCCCTAAGGCTATACATAGGCTAGATAAAATAAATAAAATTACAGGCACAGCCTATATTCCCTGAGGCTATACATAGGCTAGATAAAATTACAGGCACAGCCTATATTCCCTGAGGCTATACATAGGCTAGATAAAATTACAGGCACAGCCTATATTCCCTGAGGCTATACATAGGCTAGATAAAATAAATAAAATTACAGGCACAGCCTATATTCCCTGAGGCTATACATAGGCTAGATAAAATTACAGGCACAGCCTATATTCCCTGAGGCTATACATAGGCTAGATAAAATAAATAAAATTACAGGCACAGCCTATATTCCCTGAGGCTATACATAGGCTAGATAAAATAAATAAAATTACAGGCACAGCCTATATTCCCTGAGGCTATACATAGGCTAGATAAAATTACAGGCACAGCCTATATTCCCTAAGGCTATACATAGGCTAGATAAAATAAATAAAATCTACCAAATTACTATCAGAACCTAGTAACAATCGGAATTAAAGAAAGACACTTTGATAGACTATAGTCCCTTTAACCAAACCATCTGATCAGTTTAAGATTAAGAGTAAAGGCTTTTATGCAGGAACATCACTGCAAAGAGGACGAAAAAGAGAGCCACAAATAATATCTGAAAGAGTCAATCAAAAGTAAGCTGTGGACATTCTGGGCAAAACTTTCTGTTGTATCGAAGAAGGAGGAGTTGCTCCATGTGCTCACTGCTCATCAGACAGCCTGTTGCGAGATGAAGTTAGAATGGTTCCACCATAACTAAAGAGACGCTCAACAGGAGCACTAGAGGGGAGGGTTGTATTATATTTGATGAACAGTCGCTTGGCCAAAGGGAAATCATGTAGGCTATCCATGGTCTTGGGCATTTTTTCATCAAGGAACTTCCGCATCTCCTCCTCTGCTGTTCCTGGTCCTTTGCTTGCTCTCTTCACACACACAAAAAAATCCTCGTCCTCTAATTCAGAGCTTGGGCTAGGAGATTCTTCTGCAGACGGTGTGCTTTGAGGTCCCTGTAGCTCCTCTGCCTCTCGGATCATGGTCAGGAGCATTTGCTCTTTCCTCTCCTGAGGGAGCCAAGTCAACCGGAATTTCGGGTGAGTGGTTGCTGCCATTTCTGCCTCATGGCTGCTCATCATATGACCAAAGCGACGGTCCAGTGCCGTAATGACTGCATTAATGATGTGAGCAGTATAGGTGACATGTGCCAATTTGTTAGACAGAAGGGTCTTGAGACTTGTGATGGTTGGATTGAGGAAGCCGAGATAGCAGTTCTTCTCCCCCTGTAGAATATCAATAGCCTTAGCAAGTGGCTCTAACACATCAACATATTCCCTGAGAAAGGTCATCTCCTGTGTGTGTAGCCTGGGCACATCGAGTTCTCCACAGATATCACTTAGCTGATCGTCTGTAAGGGAAGTCAGTTTAGTGATAGCTCTATATTCAGAGCTCCATCTTGTGACACACGGAACATCAAGCATCATGCCAGCAATTTCTTTCACTTTTTCTGAAGCTAAAGTTGAACGGTGTGCCTTGTTCCATATAGAGGCACACTTTCCCATTGCACTTCGGTACACTTTTCTGGATGCACCTTGAGCTGCAGCCTTTGGCACTTCATTAGTGGCAACCAGGTTTGCTGTGTGGGCCGCGCATCTTTGATGAGTTGGTAGGATATATTGAGGTACATCCTCTTCCTCATCTCCCTCTTCGCCTTCCTCCATTGTCAGTGCTGCTTCCATATCCACGAACCTTGCAACAAATGACACAACAAGTAAAATTAATAGTGTAAAGGCTACATCTTTCCTATAAGCTACAGGCTTTGAGAGTAACAACCCACTGAACACAATAAACAAAAGATTGACTGGCTTATAAAAGCGGCTGCGTCTTACCTTACTCCATCATCCTGATCACCTGCTTCTGCCTGCTCTTCTGGTGTGCTGAATTCCCGGAAAGCTTTAACAAAGTTGCTCCCATTGTCGGTAACCGTGGCTCGTACCTTGTGTTCCAGTTTGTAGGCTGCATGGACTTCAGTGATCTTCTTAGCAAGGACATCATAAGTATGCTGTCCACGCACTCGTGCACAGGCCAGTGCTGCAGACCTCCTCTCCAATGTGGTTTCGTCAATCCAGTGGCATGTCATGCCGAAAAAACTTCGATGTTGTGCAGACCATAGGTCTGCTGTTGTGCACACATATGTAGCTTTCTGAAATGTTGTGGTTAAGCTTTGTTTCAACTTGCCAAATTCCCTCTCAATGCGACTGGTGAGTGTCTTTCTACACATGGCTTTTCTTCCTCCACTGGCTCCCTCTATAAGCTTCTTAAAGGAAGGTTCCTCAACCATGGAAAATGGCTGAACAGTATCGATCACAAATTCACAGATAAGTTGGCTGACTTTACTTTGGGACACGCTTTGCCCAAGCTGGAGCTTTGGTTGTTTGGGGGGAGATGGATGAGCGGTGGCCCCCTGGTCAGATGTACTCGTCTGCCCACTGTCACTGGTGGTGTCATCGTCATTGGCTCTTTTTTCCCTTGCATCTTCAATCTCCATACGACGGTGATGCTTCCTCTGAGAAATATAAAGCAAATTAAAAATAGAGCAAATAATAATACAACATGTAATAATCATTATTATTATTTGCATTTATATAGCACTTTTATAATTTATTTTTAAGACATCCTAACCTAAGCCCTTTCATAATAATTTTATATTCACATATATTTTTTATGTACTAAAATGTAGGCTAATGTGTATTATTTCAGCAGCAATGTATTCGTTTTATTATTATTATTATTATTATTATTATTATTAATTAATTTTGCCATTGAGGTGCAATGTGACTGTCCTATAGATGGCGCCACGAGAAACAGTCGCGCAGTGGTGGAAAAAGTACTCAAATGTTTTACTTAAAGGTATATTCAGTGATTTCACTTAATTCAAATATCACTTATTTTTTTGTTTTGTTGTGATAATCCTCTCTACTATAGAGTGTGCTGACCATATAAGGAGTTCCTCCCTGTCCCCAGTTAACCCCTGGGGGTCAAAAAACCTTAGGTTTCGTTTTTGACTCTCTATCCTGATTGGACGAAAGGCTGGGTCCCACAGCCAAAAACGAAACCTAAGGTTTTTGAGTGAAATCACTGAATATACCTTTAAGTAAAAGTATCAATACACTGCACTTTGTGGTA
This sequence comes from Protomyctophum parallelum, assembly GCF_964188405.1. Taxonomy (NCBI): domain Eukaryota; kingdom Metazoa; phylum Chordata; class Actinopteri; order Myctophiformes; family Myctophidae; genus Protomyctophum; species Protomyctophum parallelum. The sequence goes on from NC_139700.1 coordinate 39,744,057, forward strand.
ATGTTTATGCAATACCACCTCCGACCTCATGGAGGATATATCATATAAATGTGGGCTGTGGCGCTATACTGAGCACTTACTAACGTAGTGCAAACATTTTAACAAGTTTTAGCTTGCAAACGTGGTCGTTAACTAGGAAGAAGTTACCTGGAGATGCTTTTTCAGATTCGACGTTGAATCTTTGGCTGTGGAGAAACTTTTCTGGGCAGGGAGGCAAAGTTTACACAGGACTGTCACGTTATTATTCTTCTCCGTCTGGAACGTGAAAAACTTCTGAAACCTCCACTTTTTAAATGCACATTGTGGAATTTGTGGCACTGGTACCGGTGTCTCTGCCATGATGAAGATTGTTGTTGTACATGTGAGTTTCCCTTACATGTTCAGTGCTGCTTACCGTCACTGCACAGTTCGCTTTTTGAAGCAGCCACTAGGAAGCAACACAGCATAGGCAGCCTACGGGTCGTCGCATGCGACATGCATACTGTTATTTCGACTTATTTATTATTATTTTATTGTTTGGTGACGGTGTTATAATAATGTATAACTTGTTTTTAAAATTGATGAGGGGAAGGGGAGAATGTAATCCGCCTGTGACCCTGTAAACATTGACTAGAAGACAGTAAAGACTCATTTATATACAAATAACTCAGCCCTATACAATTAATTTATACCCCGTAGGCTACTCTTTAAATAAAAAGCCTCATTGTATTTGACCTAAAAGAGAAGACTGCGCTACCCATTATTTATCCCCAATCCAATATATGATATATCATATATATTATATACTAGATAGGAATCTAGTATATCTGCAGTGTTGCCTGGTCTGATTATTATAAGCCACATTGGGCTTATTTTTCTGAAGTTGCTTGTAAATAATGGTAGAACGGTTGTGAGCTTGTAGATCGTCTATTTTCAAATAGCCAACATATATAAATATGCACATTGTTTAATGGACGATATATATAGCTTTGAAGTGCTCGTGTGGCCTTTTATAGTCGATTCTTTTGGGCTTGTTTTCATAGACCTGGTTGCTTATTTCTCTCGCAAATTGGCAACACCGCCCTGATGCAGCAGCAGCCTCCACTGTGTGAGGATTTTACACAGAGTCAGAGAGGTGCGCGCTGCGCTCAACTCCAATCCATTCCGTTTGGTTTTATAATAATTTATAACTTGTTTGTCAAATTAATGAGGGGAGGGGGAGAATGTAATCCTCATGTAACCCCCGTTACAACACCCCCGTTACTGTAATCCAGATTACACATTTTAAAATGTACTCTAAGACGTTACCGTTACGTTTTTTTTTTACTCTGATTACAGTAACGGATTACATGTAATCCGTTACTTCCCAACCCTGACTCCACCCTAAGGCGTGCTGCCACCAGTCCTTCTAAACTCCACCCTAAGGTGTGCTGCCACCAGTCCTTCTAAACTCCACCCTAAGGCGCGCTGCCACCAGTCCTTCTAAACTCCACCCTAAGGCGTGCTGCCACCAGTCCTTCTAAACTCCACCCTAAGGTGTGCTGCCACCAGTCCTTCTAAACTCCACCCTAAGGCGTGCTGCCACCAGTCCTTCTAAACTCCACCCTAAGGCGCGCTGCCACCAGTCCTTCTAAACTCCACCCTAAGGCGTGCTGCCACCAGTCCTTCTAAACTCCACCCTAAGGCGCGCTGCCACCAGTCCTTCTAAACTCCACCCTAAGGCGTGCTGCCACCAGTCCTTCTAAACTCCACCCTAAGGCGCTCTGCCACCAGTCCTTCTAAACTCCACCCTAAGGCGCGCTGCCACCAGTCCTTCCAGCACCTGTACTGGGTCTGTGTTCCCAGTTCCCTCTGTTTTGTTCTTCCGAGTCAGCCATATAGACATTTTTGCTGTGCCAGAAATAAAATTAATCATGTTATGTGCAACCTTTTTCCGGAAGGAATATTTTGGCCCAAACACAAACAGTTCTTTAGAGAATACTTCCCCCAGCCCTTGAAACCAATGAGTCAACCTGTTCAATAAGTCCCTCAGCCTCCCCTGCTGAGAGCTCTACAGCCAAACACAAACATATATCAAAACACAGCATGACAACAGCCAGAGAGAGAGAGGGAGACAGAGAGAGAGAGAGAGAGAAAGAGAGAGAGAGAGAGAGAGAGAGAGAGAGTGAGAGATACATTGTGGGCGTTTTATTTGATTTATTGATCATTCTGTTTGGACGTGACCGTGGTGCTGTGATCAAGAAAGAATGTGTGTGTGTGTGTGTGTGTGTGTTTGTGTGTGTGTGTGTGTGTGTATGCATACGTATACATGTATACTGTATATGTGCCTGGGCTGTCCATGTATTTTCCATACATATCTGTGTGGGAAGCCCTGCTTGATCTTTCATGTAGTAAAACAAAAAACTGACTGCTAGCCATAAATTGAGGCAACGAGCAAACGAGCGAGCGGAGCCTGTGGGGCGAGCGAGGGGCTTTGATGTTGCGTTGGGCGCCCATTAGCGTTCCTCACACTGAGAGATGTGAGATGTAACTGCAAACAAAACAAACTGGCTGCATAAACAAAGCCCAAGGACATGAATGATGGCAGTGTTCCTCAAAGTGGGCCGATACACGGACCCTGGTCTGTAACCCTGAGAGCATGTACAAATGGAACCAATGCACCCCTTACGGGTCCATTTGGTTCCACCAGTACATTCTCCGAGTGCGGTGCACTGTGTGTGCAGTGTGTGTGAGTGAGGAATGTGCTAGAAGCTGCGAGTTTTGTGTCCCGCAGGGACAAGGTTACTTTAAATGAGTATAACTAACTAGTTATAGTTACTAGTGGTAGCCTAACTGTTTTCCAGAAAAGTAACTCAGTTGGTTATAAAAGTAAGAAGTTACAAGTTATTTGCTTTTATTAATTTAGTTACCTTTGTTATGTTTTGAGTTTGACCCCTGCCTGTTGGTCTGTCCGTCCATCTGTGGACAGCTAATCTCCGGCACCGTGACCGATCAGTGTTAAACTTCCCACAAACTCCCTGGAGGCCACATTTGTTTCACATTGGCCTGTCTTAGCGTCAACTGGAGGCCACTTTTCTTTTTAATATTACTCCAATATACAGATTTTGTCCAAACATCACGCAAATCCGTACAAACTATGGGCTGTATTTTGCGTGTCTTAAGTACCAGGTCTTATTCCCTAACTTGAGTAAACTAAAGACCTGGAGGCGTGATCAATATCAGAATAGCCAAATGGCATTGATCACGCCTCCAGGTCTTTAGTTTACTCAAGTTAGGGAATAAGACCTGGTACTTAAGACACGCAAAATACAGCCCATATCTCTATAGTCATGTCATTAAGACGGATCTGACGATTAAGCAATATTACACGAGAGGGTGCTTGCGGAACACCTTCGAGTGTATTGCAACAGTTACCCTTAAACGTATTATTTATTTAATGACAGATGTAGTCACTACGACCACAGATGTCCCAATAAACTAGCTAGCCTAGCCACCGAGTTTGCTAGCGCTCTGGGAAAACAGAGCAGCTGAATTATTTGTTTTGATTAGGTGGTGAATGGTGCTGGTTTAACCCACGGCTAGAAGGCTGTTTCAACAGATTGCTTCCTCGAAACGACCTGTGGTATAATTTTTCATATTCCATCCTGATTGGCTAAGATTGACTTCCACTACCTGGCCCGAGGAACACATTTGTCTAGTTTACGTTCAAGAGTCCTCATCGGGACCCGTCGACCAAGTCTAATATTTAACTTAGCAAAATACACCAGTGGTACGAGAGAGAGAGAGAGAGAGAGAGAGAGACAAAGAGAGAGAGAGAGAGACATCATTACACAATACACATGCTTCATTAAAACTTAAAAAAATATATAAAAAAGAGAGAATTAGTTCCCCATGCTCCCCCACCATACACAATACCCCTCCCACAGCCCACGTTGCATCAAAAGTCTCTAAACTGTCCACTGTCCTGTAATGGGCATGTCCAACCCGGGGCAGGGGGGGGGGGGGGGGAGTGTTGTAGTAAAGATGGAGGTAGCAGTTGCTAGTTGGAGCATTTGTCCTTGAAGACAGCTGGTAGTTAGCTGCTTACTGGTCCCCAGTGTGGTGACCGGTGCACACATAAACGCACACACGCACGCACGCACTGCTGTCGAGCAGAAACCTCTTATCTGGGATTTCTACATACTGTACGTACTTTGTCATTTGTACTTTGACACAAGTATACTGAGGTTGAGTACTTTGTCCACACACACACACATACACACACACACACACACACACACACACACACACACACACACACACACACACACACACACACACACACACACACACACACACACACACACACACACACACACACACACACACACACAGAGTTCTTGGAAGGAATATGACCACATTTCTAATAAACCCAGACAGTACTATTTCCTCTGCCACATGAGTCAATCACCACAATCAACAGCATGATGCCATACTGCACCACAATATGTCAATAACAACACACGCACACGCACACGCACACACACACACACACACACACACACACACACACACACACACACACACACACACACACACACACACACACACACACACACACACAAGCACTCGCCAGACTGGTGGTCAGCTTACTGGCACAGGCATGGTATCAATATATGAAAGGAAATTAACACATACACAACTGTGTGTGTGTGAGTGTGTGTGTGTGTGTGTGTGTGTGTGTGTGTGTGTGTGTGTGTGTGTGTGTGTGTGTGCGCGCGTGCGTGCGTGCGTGCGTGCGTGCGTGCGTGTCATTGTTTCTGTGGTTTCAAACAAATGGGCTGTTTGTACAGTAAGTGTGTGTGTGCCTAAGTGTATGTGCATCCAGGGTGTGGCCCCTACGAGGGGGGGTGGGGGGGAAGGGTGGCGAGGGGATCGCCAAAACAGGAGACCCTTTATAGTCGAGGTGGGACTGTCCCCTACCCCCTCCCCCCCCTCCCCCGTCCCCCCCTCCCCTCCGTACCACCAGCTGCCACCGACACCAAACCAAATGCCCCTAAACCCTCCCCCCTCCCTCCCGCCAGACCCTCCCCTCCCCCCCCACCCCCACCCCCCGACACTGTGCCATGCTGTCGTGGCAGCCAGCGTGGCACGGTGGCAGCCACCATGCAGGGACGGTGCCATGTTCACTACAGGCCCCCTCCCCGTCCCTGACATACTGCGGCTTTGTCCCCGCACTCAAAAGACGAGTCAGGACGATATTATGAATGACAGGGAGCGTGCCAATACTCTGTTGTACTGGCACGGCGTTTGTACTTTGTGTACTTCATGTACTGGCACAGCGTTTGTACTTTGTGTACTTCATGTACTGGCACAGCGTTTGTACTTTATGTACTTCATGTACTGGCACAGCGTTTGTACTTTGTGTACTTCATGTACTGGCACAGCGTTTGTACTTTGCGTACTGGCACGGTGTTTGTACTTTATGCTGTTTTCATATTTCGTTGCACGCTCGGGGTAGAAACCTCTTATCTCCGTATTGTAACTTTTTGTTTTTGTTTTGAAAATGAACGCCCTTCTTGACCATGGTGTCACACAAAAGCTTCGTGAAGCGACACGTTTTGATGACCTTGTAGATCTGCTATACTTTTGCAATTATTTTGAATTTGAATCCTGAAACGACAGAGACGTGTAGACGTTATACTGTTTTTCTATACTTACAGTGCCAAAGTGAATGTAACCTTTAGTAAAACGCAACAGCAGATTTACAAGCTCACATGCTGGAGCATGAAGTGATTAATGTATATTTATGCTGTGTATTATTTCATCTCTAAAAGTCATGTCAAATAATTTTAGTGGCATAAAAAGCACAACATGGTGCTCACATTTGACCAAATTTGACTGGGAGACTGCCATTGGATTTTTTTGATTTTTTGTTTTTTCATATCAAAGCAGGGAATCATAGCTTCAAATTGACATATTGGTTGTTCAGTTTGACCCACCAGTTTTGGAGATATGGCTTATAGAGTGATGTCTTGCAGAAAACAGCGAGTTGAGAAAACAGGCTTGAAAGGTTCACTTCTGTGGTCTCTAACATTACAATAGCTACATGTTTAAGCATTTTTTTTTCATATTTACATCCTTTACACTCCTTTTGAAAAAAAAGGGGAAAAAAAGTTTTTCTCCTCTGGTGAAAAGCTGGAATGTGCGCGATGGCAGTCTCTCAGTCAAATCTGGTCACAAATGTTGAGATGCCTCTGAGATGCATAGTGGAGTATAAAGTGGGCTATCCATGCAGGGACCCTGACAAAGGCTGATTGGCCGAAACGCGTTGGTCCTTTTTGTAATGTTCTTTGCCATGCCTTAACTCTTAAATAAAAAGGCTTTTTTTCACCTCACTGGAACAGAGTGCCTTGGATCCTCTTCTTTAATGTTATAAAATGGGCTATATTGAAAAATGGAAAGTAAAAGTACCTCCAAGAGTTTACTAATGAGCAGAACTTGAGTAAATAAGCGTATAGGTCCCACCACTGACTGTGTCTTTGTTCCGTGGTGCTCCAAAGAGGAGTCAGGGTGATATTATGAATGACAGGGAGTGTGCCAATACTTTGTAGTAGGTTAGGGGTGACTAACGTGCCGGCTGTACTAACGGCTTATTAAGCTACAGGAATGTCACCGGGCGGCACGGACTGCCATCTGTTCTGCCAAATGATTTATTAACCCTAACGTGGAGACCACAGCGTCCCTGATGGCATAATGGACAAGATGTTTGGCAAACGCACAATCTAAAAAACTGTGGCTCTCAAACTTTTTCATGTCAAGAAGCCCCCAAATTGATATGTATGTATATGCGTCTGAAAAAGGTTTTGTGCCAGAAACAGATGGGAAGATTTAAATGATTCAAAATCTTCCAAAAGAGCAGATGTACCTGCATGTATAAGCTTGTATATTTTTGAACAGCCAACAACAAATAAACGGATAAAGTGGTTAAAATGATTGTGATTATATACTGTATTAACTACTTTTTCTTGGGACTCCCCCTGTTTCTGAGATGTAGGTTATAGTGAAGTAAAAGTATAGAAAACATTGACATATACTTATGCCTACTAAAGCAAAGTAAAAGTGCCTCAAACTATCACTTGAAACAAATTGTCTTTGTCGGGTGGAAACCTCATATATGTCCAAGACCGTTCAGGATTCAAATAACACAGCAACAAAATAGCACTTCTGAGCTGTATACCCTGTACATGTGCTATAGGAGGGACGCATGTATTTAACCCATTACAATATGAAGTCATCTAAGCAGTCATCTAATTAACGAATATAATGTTATTAATACAGTATGTGTGGATCATTGGTTACAATTAAGGCTACTTATGCCATAGGGTGGGCGGGTACACACACACACACACACACACACACACACACACACACACACACACACACACACACACACACACACACACACACACACACACACACACACACACAATGTAAACACGGGTTGGAGCCAGTTGTTTCGGTACAGTGAGGGGAATGAAAGTTGGTGTGTGTGTGTGTGTGTAGACCCACAGACAGATCGACAGACAGAATGGGGCTTTGAGGTGGAGCTGGGTCTTGTGTCTGTGTCTGTGTGTGTGTGTGTGTGTGTGTGTGTGTGTGTGTGTGCCCCTCCAGCTGTCTGGCCTGTCCAGACTATGGTGTGGTGCCCGGTGCCAGCCAGGGCCCGGCATGGCGCGACGCAGCGCGTGCTGCATACGTGCCAGCTGATGGTAGTGGGGGGGGGGGGGGGGTGGGTGGGGTGGGTGTGGCCCAGACAGACCCCCTGCCTCCCTCTCTCTCTCTCTCTCTCTCTCTCTCTCTCTCTCTCTCCCTCTCTCTCTCTCTCTCTCCCTCTCTCTCTCTCTCTCTCTCTCCACTGTAGTAAAACTACTAAGAGAGAGCCTTATTATACTATATGACCACAGCTGGCCTCATAGAGAGAAGGTGGGGGGGGGGGGGGGGGGGGGGGGAGGGGGGGGAAAAGAAGCTTGTTGTCGCCCACTCGTCTGCTTCCAAATATAGTGTCGGTGGCGCGGCGGTCCCACTCTGCTGTGACTTGTTTTTATTATGGTGGCTTTTCTTTTCTCTTCTTTGCCGTTCTGTTCTGTTCTGCATGGACTTAGTGGCAGACATGAGAGCCAGTGGAGGCGTGGCTGGGACACTGCTGCCCCCCCCCCCCCCCCCCCCCCTTCTATCCGGGGGGCATGTCTTCATGTCTTCATGTTCGGACGGTGTCTGCAAAAACCTTGTGTTGGCATCACGGGCGGGGTGGGTGTTATAGGGTTATTATACTTAACTAAAACTAATGAGATAACCACATGGAATTGAGGGGGGGAAATCTATTAGTTATGTTATAAAAATGTAAAACTAGGCTTTACAACAAAATGATAAGACAAATAACTAACTGTAACAGCACATATTTTGCCAGTTTTAGGTCCCATGCTATTTTCACTATTTTTGCACAACAAAACATAGTATTTTAAGCTCAAAACAGCTTTACAGCTTGTAGAGCTGCTATTTCGAGCATAGTAGTGGCCTTCTACTATAAGAAAATACGTTAAAATAGATAGGAGGTTTCTACCTGACAGCGACTATATGATAAAAATTGCCCCATGCAGCCAGTGGTGAAAACTGACTCTCATATAAGTAAGTACTTGTAGGCTTGCCGAGCCATGAGGCCCATAGGGCAGGAGCCTATCTCCTGTTTCTGTAGCGTGAGGCAGCTTGATGTACTGTACAAGTACACCCCCTGGACATGACGCTAGTATGTCGCAGGGACTTAACCCCAATCCAACCCTTGATGCTGAGTGCCAAGCAGGGAGGCACTGGGTCCCATTTGTACAGTCTTTGGTATATGACTCTCATATACCATATGATAGTATCATATAGCCCATATAGGTCCGGGCCTACTTTCTATATGAACGGCAGCTTGAAGGTGGCAAACAGTGCTGTATGCGTGAGTACCAGGACACTATTAAGTACATTTAGGTAGGTACTTTCCACCACTGCCTACGGTACATTCCATCCTCTCACAGCGGTGGTCTGCCCTGCCCGCCTCAGCAGACACAACAACTGATAAGACTCGGACAACCATTCCACTCATCTGGCTGCTCACACTGCCCTACATTAACATCCATGGTGGATAAAAATACCACCAGATAAAAACAAGTGAAAGCACTGCATATTACACACTTTGTATGTCAAGGACCGCCAAGTTGATATGTCTTTGGCTGCGAATCCCCATCTGAAAATGTTCTGTGCGAGGCACCAGATAAGATTTATGTTAAAAGAAATGTAAAAAAAATAGCAGATGTACAGTACACCCCACACACTGCTGTAGGCCTATAGAAATTCAATCAACCAATGTAAAAGAACCCATATTTAGCTAATTTAGCATAAGTATAAAATACAATACAGTACAGTATTTACTTTCCACCACAGTTAATACAGTATATCCTGTGTTAGCCAGCGGTGCCTCAAAAGCTGCTACTATCTTCAAACACACAGAACATGCACGCAAGCACACGCGTGCTAGTATGTATGTATTTATGTCTATTGTGTGCGGTATGCAGTCAGGTATGTGTCTTGTGGCCCGTGGGGTTGTGTTTTGGTTGCTTTCCGAGGGCCAGACATTCCCTAGATGCTAATCATCTTCATGATGTCTACATAACCATAGCAAACACAGCAACCCCATGTAATCACTGTACAATGTACATCAGATACTAGTTTCACCTTGCAGGGGAGAGAGAGAGAGAGAGAGAGAACCAGCTAACACCCTTATCAGACCATAGCAAAATCAACATCTACCTAAACAGACCAAAACCAAACCACGAAAGCCCCAATACCAAACAAGCTACACTAAAAAAGGAAAGAAAATAGTGGAGAAGCGTTCCAAAATGCCATAAGACTACAACAAGTCCAATCACTTTTAGACCAACACTGAAAGTGCGAACAAGGCAGTAGAAAACCTCAATAATATTTTTGACCTTGCAGCCTCATTAGCAAACCTAAAAGCTTCAAATAGAAAAGCCAGGAAAAATGACAACAATGACATTAATGGTATGATAATGACTGTAAAAACCTCAGGAAGAAGCTAAGGAACCTGTCAAACCAAAAAACACAGAGACCCAAACAACCAAAACACACGTGTCCAATATGGAGAAACACTGAAAC
>NC_139700.1:39759229-39801729 GCF_964188405.1 Protomyctophum parallelum
GCTTGTAGTTCGGCTTTTTTGACAAAGAGATAAAAAACTAGACAAAGTGCCAATCGGCACAGGTCTCCACCAGGGCAGGTCAGGTTGTGGCCTCATGGTGGCGCTATAACAGGCCGTTGAGGAAGATTTGGGCCGGAGGTTCGTGTTCGAGGGATGCAGGTACAATGTTTTTCCATGTGTGCATACATAAGTTGTATACAGATCGATGCAGTTATAGCTAAAAACAGGAATTGGCCTGTTATAGCGCCACCGTGAGGCTGATTTTGATGGAAAAATTGTGACATGTCGTCCTCGGCCTAGTGAAAATGTGCGTGTATAATTTAACGGAAATTGCACACTGTGTTTGTGATTTGTGGCCTTTTTTCGAAATGGACGAATCGTGTGAGCTTTGGAAGCCAATCTTAGCCAATCAGGATGGAAGATGGGAAATGGTGCCGCTCCGTGTTGATCACATGACTATGGAGATAGTGTATACCGATTTGCGTGAAATTTGGATAAAATCTGAAGGAGTAATAATAGAAAATGTGTTTTACATATGTCGGCCTCCTGGTGGCGCTATAAAGAGCAGATGTGAAAAATTCCAGGCAAAGGTTTTTCCTTGGCCTCTAGGGAGTTGGCATACAAAGTTATCCACAGATCCGTGCAGTTAGAGGTAAAAACACTTTTCGGCCAGTTATAGCGCCACCTTGAGGCTGAGTTGAAAATGTTCATGTGGCATTTCGTCCTGGGCCTAGTGGGAATGTGGGTGCACAATTTCAGGGAAATCACGCGATGTGTTCATGATTTGCAGCATTTTGTTTGAAACTGAGCACTCAATCTTAACCAATTAGGATGGAGTCTGAGAAATCTGAAAGACCGGTTTCGTTGAATGGCTCTAGAGAGACTGTGTACCAATTTGCGTCATGTTTGGACAAAATCTGTAGGTGTACTGTGCAAAAACTTGTTTTGCACAAAGCGGCCTCCTGGTGGCGCTATAACAGGCCGTTCTGGAAAGTTTGGGGCAGAGGTTCATCGTTGGCATCCAGGGAGTGTGTGTGCAAAATTTGGCATCGAGCGGGTTAACGGTGGCCGAGATTGGCTGCTCACGGACACACGGACGGACGGACACACGGACACACGGACGGACGGACGGACGGACACACGGACGGACGGAGTGCAAAACATACTCTCCCCACATGCCTTCGGCCTGGTGGAGACAATAACGCACCTAGTGCAGTACAACTCAAGTTCGTTTTACTAAGTATAGAGGGTCTGAGTGATGAAACTGAAGTGATTTAGATAAATTCCAAATAAGTAGGCTATTCTCTGTGGCACGCCTAGTGGACCTGCATGATGGCACCCACATTGAGGAACCCTGCTCTAGACTAAGACTAAGTTCACCACCACTGAAACTGAGAAGTAGAGTGTGACTCTACAGTCTATTACGTGTGTAAAGGCTCAATTCTAATAATGCAATGCAGCGTGGATGATTCAACAGACAAGTTGGACGTCAACGGCAGTGTCTACACGAGGTTGCATAATGTGATTATTGTCTCTGTCAAGTGGAAACCTCATGAGTCCAAAACTGGTACTTTTCAAAACGCCTCTCGAAGCTTGCTACTTTTGATGCTTTTGTGTGACGCCGTGTGCTTTTGTGTGACGCTGTGGTCACACACAAAAGCATCACACTTGCTCTACTTGATCACGTGATAAAGTAGAGCTTTGATGTACGGGAAAAAGGAAGAGATAAGGGGTTTCCCTCCCACGATATAGTACAATTCTGAAGAAATCTGGTGAAGCAATGCGCTTGTCACTTCCAGGAATGAGTAAGCAGCGTAGCGTGTCGAACATGACTTCCTCAGAATGAGGAAGCTGACTAATCACGCTTCCAGGGGTGTGTGTGTCTGGGGTGTGTGTGTGTGTGTGTGTGTGTGTGTGTGTGTGTGAGTGCGATTACGTGTGACAAAGTTCCTCTATTTTGTATTATATATGTGGTGACACAGAGGATGGGCATCCACTATGCACGCACGCACGCACGTACGCACGTACGCACGTACGCACGCGCAAACACACACACGCGCAAACACACACACGCGCAAACACAAACACGCGCAAACACACACACACAGGCGTGTCCATTCTGAAAAATACATGTAACGGGGTGTCTGCACTGGGTATGCTTAGGCAGGTCAGATTTAACTTTAATACCTTTATATTTAATATTGTGAGCTTGTAGATCAGTTCAAGCTGTTACTTTGGGCTTGTTTATCTGTAAAGACAGACCGATTAATCGAACCGATGAATTAATCGGTCTGATTGGTTAATCGAACCGATGCCGATTAATTTAAAAACAACTAAAATCGGCCGATACCGATGTGTTTGCCGATTAATCTCCCATCACTATACTAAAAAGTACAAAAAAAATGTTTTCCCTAAATGTGTCACAAAACAGACACATGTGCTGGGCATGACATGACATCAGACTTACTCAAATATGGAGGGACAGCAGGACGTGGGTCTGACATTATGCGAGTTGTGTTCTGGGATGTATACCTTGGCCTCTAGCGTCAGCGTTACGTGTGGCAGCAGACACATACTGTACATACTGTATACATACCGTACATAAAGACAGACAGACAGACAGACAGACAGACAGACAGACAGACAGACAGACAGACAGACAGACAGACAGACAGACAGACAGACAGACAGACAGACAGACAGTACTTTTCACCAATGCTCACCACTATAAAACATGACCCCATGACTCCCACTGAACTCATTGGTCACCCTCAAGTGATGGAGGAAGAACGTCCGTCCAAACTTCCGCATGGAGTTTATTTATAGCCCTGAAAACCGCCGCATTGTCTCCAAAAAACAAGAAAAGGCTAAAAACGGACAATTATTTAATGTTTCGGGAAATTTAAAATGGGAACGATTCAAACACAAAGTAGTGTAAACAGGCTGAGGTGGGAAGCTGCATGCGGGAGCTCCAGTGTTGCCATGTTCGCTTATTATAAGTGACTTTGGGCTTTATTGTCACTTGTAAATATTGCTGGTTGCATTTTTTTGGGGACTTGTTTTTAAAGTGTAGTTGCTTATTTGGCCTTGTTTAGAGGAGTGCCTCAAACATTTTCATGTCAAGGACCCCCCAAATTCATAATTATAATTAATTCCATGTCCGTAAGTCCGTGGATGCCCATCTAAAAATATGACCCCCATACAAGATGAAATGTTTACATTCCAATATATTCCAAATATGTCTTTGCAAATAGCAGATTGAAGTTTTTATTTTTACTATTATTTATTCATTAATTTTTGTGGTTATTTTTAAGCGCTTTAACACATTTTGATGCCTTATAAACTCATGTTGCTGCAGGGGACCCCCCTGTGCGTGCGTTCACAGACCTGGCCACGTGTTTCATCCGCAAGATCTGGCAACACCGGAGCCATGGTGGGAGCTCCCAGACAGAGCAAAACAAACACCCCAGGAAGGATGAAGGATCGCCGGTCCTTTCCGGGACAAATCCTTGTCCAAACACAGAACAGACAGCAGCTTGTTTGCAGCGCTGCCCTCTTGACCCACCACAGCTTTGGGTGTGTGGTGGCAAACTATCATATCTGTTGTGGAGTTATATAGGCAGTTAGCTTATAGTGGAGAAATGCTGGGGATTTATTTGTCCCTGCGGACCTCCATCTGATTTGTGTGTGTGTGTGTGTGTGTGTGTGTGTGTGTGTGTGTGTGTGTGTGTGTGTGTGTGTGTGTGTGTGTGTGACAGTGTGTGTGTGTGTGTGTGTGTGTGTGTGTGTGTGTGTGTGTGTGTGTGTGTGTGTGTGTGTGTGTGTGTGTGTGTGTGTGTGTTTCACAAATATATTTTTTTTTTTCACGTTTTCAATATTCTTTTCGAAAATAGCCGATACTGTACAAGTAAGTACGGGGTAAGAAAAAAAAGAGTACAGAGTCAACTCAGGTACAAGTTTCATAAGTCTACTCTTGAGGGTTCAAAGCGGCACAATGTAACTTTTATTTAATTAATACAATTTAATTTTGTCCAATCAATATGGTAGATAGTAGATACTAGGAATATCACCCCAAATATTAGCCATGTTTTGTATGGAGAGTATAGGTTGCTGCCTCAGTGCCTTCAGGAAGGAGATATGTGTTCCAGCATACAATAAGTTCAGACTGAAAAGGTTTTTTTGTCCATCAGTCGACTTTAATCATGATTTTGGCCAGGGACTAGACTGAGCTGTGGACATTCCTCTTGCCTTCATGTTTTGATGTATTTTATTTAATTTTATGTTCTCTGTGTTACAGTATGTCAAATGTGTGTACAGTATACAGTATGTGTTGCATACAAGGCTGATGGGTTGCAAGACAAATTTCAGTGGAAACTGACAATAACGTACTACTGTATATCATATCAGATACATGGTTTGTTAATACAACATAACATATACAATTGGGGTGGTTGTATAGGTAGGCGTGTGTCATTATCGTACCCAGAAGTTGCGGAAGCTAGTGAGTGGGAAAAAAACCTACTTTGTATCTGGCCTTGACAGCCCACAGAAAAGTCCTATCTGATTGCCTTAAATGACGTTAAACAACATTAAACTCACTTTGACACTCACTTTATGCATGCATGTCAAAGTGTCTCACCTAAACAGAGGATCTGACATGAATTTAGACGTGGAGGTAAAGATTCAATTCATCAAGCAGGCCGGCTCTATTAGCTCAATGGTAAAAAATATGCCAGCACTTACGCAGGAAACCGGGTTCAAATCCAGGGTAGAAGAGGAAAGTTACTTTAAATAGTTCAACCTAACCTGATGTTGATGAACATAAAGTCAAAAGGGAATCCAAACTCTATCATACTCCTATTTTAGAGCCGAATAAAAGTCGGTTCGGCGCTGTAGAGCCTACAATGTGACGTCATTTGAGGTTCGAGGGGGCGGGTACCGGCCTAAAGTCGGCTCTTCGCTGCTACTGAAAATTTCTGACGAGCCGAAATAATTTCGGCACTACAGCGCCGAAACAGCGGGATAATAGGAGTATGAATCGGCCCTTACAAGCTGATAAGGTGTGCTGTGTATATAAATGGTCACCTTACCTCTAACGTATAGGTCAACTCTACTTTATGTCTCTGTGAGGCTCAACTCCTAAAGGGGAATTCCACCAAAGCCTGACTTTTAATACTGAGTGAGTTATTAGCTCTCCAGATAGGGGCAGAAATCAATGCCATTACATCATCAAACTGCACTTAAAGTTCCACGTACTGGCTGAGGGGGGGACACGACACAGTTTATAGGCGTTCACTTTTCCCAAGAGCTGTAGTAAATATTTCTTATGATTCTAGATTTGAAATGCAGGTAGAAGTAAGTGAGTGTCCCTCACAAGGGCTCTTTCATCCATCGTATGCCTGATTTATATACCGTGCCAGTGTGGTACAGGAAAATAACTGATCTACAAGCTCAGTGGAGATAGGAATTAATTGCATGTTATATTTACTGTATGTTTTGCAATAATAATCTAAACCTATAAAGGAACGTGCTACTTTCAAATAGTTTGTAGTGGAGTAAAAAAGTACAATATTTGCTTGAGATTTAGTTTAATAGAAGTGTAGAAGTATCAAAAAACCCGACATTCACAAGTAAAGTAAAAGTGCCTCAAAATGTTATTTAAAGGACCACTTCACCACTTTTCAACTTCTCTTCCTATAATTGGTCCTAATTAATGTTCATGATAAAATGCCACAATCTTTTCCTACTTCCTAGTCTGTGTCTCATAGGAAGGCTGTGGGCAGTTCAGAAACCCGTCCACCAGTGACATCATCGATGGTGAATCCAAGCTAATAGAAACGGCAGGCTTTCTTTTCCTGAAAAGTTGCAATGCAAAAGTTGAAGCCATCGTTCTCACGGTAATACAAATCTAAATATATTTTAAAACAAATCTGCCTAATGATGATGTCACTGGTGGACGGGTGTCCGAACTGCCCAAAGCCCTCCTATGAGACACAGACTGAGTAGGAAAAGATGGTGGTGTTTTATCATGAACATTAGTGAGGACCAATCATATGAAGAGATGTTGAAAAGTGGTGAAGTGGTCCTTTAAAGCAGCAATATGTTCCTCTACTACCCCGGATTTGAACCTGGTTTATTGCTTGATTGCTGACAATTTTTACCATTGAGTGAATAGAGCCTGCCTGCTTGCTCAGGGGATAAATTGAATGTTGACCATCAGGCAATTTCTTTTGTCAGATCTGTGTCTAGGTGAGACATGACCTTTGATATGATATAAATGTTTCAATAGAAGAGGGTCACAAATATAACAAGTTAAACAATTCATCTGGTGTCAGTGAGGTCAGATGTAGAGTTGCTGGCCGGCTCCATATATGCAGATGTAGGTCATGATCCAGTCTTCTCCATGTATTCATGGTTTGATGGCATATATAGTTGTCAGTCCAACCACTGTGGTGTGATCGACAACAACGGGAGGTATGATTAATTCTAACGCGACTAGTGACGGGACCGCAATGGGCCGTCTAACACATCATCTTTGCTTAGAATTGGACGGAATGATTTAGATCAAGAGTTATTCAGTCGATCTCATCGGCTAAAATGGGGGGGGGGGATATTTTCAATGACGTCCGACCGGGAAATAACATTGAATGTTGCGCAACAGACGCTCCCAGCCTGTGGAGTGATGCGATCGGTTTTGATATCAATACATCTCTGTCCTTTTATTAAATCTCCATCATGGGCGCTGGGCGTTACTAATTGAAAGAACGGAGAACTCCATCCTTGCCGCTCGGGGTTACTATACTGTACTTGAGCAAAGTAAGCCTACTTTTACTTGTACGTTATTTACTACCACTGCATAATAGTTTAGTGGTGGGTGAAAAGCAGTGCATTTGTGGTAGCCTGAATGTTAACAGTTTAATGGCCCATGACGTAAATCACCGTCAAGTTCAAGTGCATGGTCATGTGCCCGAGACGGAGATTGATTACGGAGATTGTAAAATCCTTTATTGGGAGGGGATCATGTTTACCTACAGATCTGGTCAACAGAAACATGCCACTGTCTTAACAAGCAGGCAGCATACGGCTTGGTCTGTGTGACACATGTTCTCTGGAAAAAATAAAATAAAAAGTAGGCTCCGGCCGGAGTAAAAGTACTTAAAGTATTGGAAAAATGTACATACCTAAGTAAAGTTAAAGTACGTCAAAAACTGCAAAAATAAATAAATATATATATATAACATACAGTACTTGGTTTCTTTCCAGTCTACCGACCACACTGAGCCCAGAGGAGTTAAATGGCTCTGCCATATCTCCATCTTGAAGGAGTGACTCCTTCCACGCGCCTCCTGCTCCCAGCTGCTAACCCCACCCAGCAGAACAACCTGTGCTCCCCATGCAGCACACCAGGCCTCCTGGCCCCGGCCTTTGATGATGGGGGCCCCGGGGGCAACCGCTGAGTGTAGGGGGTCCCCGAGGGGCCAGGGAGCGGCCGTGTATACTCCCCCCACCATGCACCATCGCACCCAGTGATGGAAAAAGTACTCTTTTTGTGCATAAGTAACCTCTGACATAAACCTCTTATCTCCATAACATGTTGTCTTTTTTGGTAGCCTATAAATTAATGTCCTATACTTAGTATTGGGTGTGTTGGACATATGAGGTTTCCACCCGACAGAGACGATAAGTAAACACCACAATGAAATCTTGAGATTTTTTTCTTGAGAAAGTATTGCATCAAAATATCCGTAAAGTATACAGAGGTTTTTGAAAATAGCCGGTTTGCGATGCAACACATTGCGAAACTTGTAGATCACCTATTTGGGAATAGTCAGAGTATAAAATAGGGCTTCATTGGCTAATGTTGTAATAATAATAATCAAAATCTACAAAGTGAATATAGTAACTAAAGCTGTCAGATAATAGTAGTGGATAGTCGATATTTGCCCCAGAGATGTAGTGCAGTAGAAGTATAAAGAATTGAAAAACAAGTCAATTAAAAGTATACCTCAAAACTGTACTCCTGTACAGTACTTGAGTAAATAATCTGTTGGGTAGAAACCTCATATTTATTGATACTTTTCACGATTCAGCTAATTTTGGTGCTTTTGTGTGACGCTGTAGTATGACCATGTAGGCTGTAGGGTATTTACGAAAAACACAAAAAGTTAATATATGGAGATAAGAGGTTTCCGCCCGACAGCAACGACATGTACTTTGTTACTTTCCACCACTGCCCCCCACCCCACCCCTCCAAAAAATGAACCCTGTAACCCCATCCCAGGCCAGGAGCCCGAGGGGAGCGGCAGGCACGTGCCAGAGGCCCCTGGCCGGGCCCTACACTGCCCCTCCTGACCCCCCCGCTGTTGGTTTTGGCCCCGCATAGCTACCTGGGGCCCCCGTGTCGAGTTCTTCTGGAGGGGCCTCCGACCGTGTGGCGATACGACGAGATACCCGGAGAGGTGTGGGGGAACGCCTGAGCGAGCGCGCACGCACACAGACACACACACACACACACATGCATAGCATAGGCACACAGACACACACACGTGTGCACACAGGCCGACAACACATACTTGCGCACGGAGGTTCGTCGAGCCTCTGTAAGATTTGCACAGCTGCGGGAAGGAGGACCCCTCCCTCGCTGTGTGAAGCGCTCACACACACACACACATACACACACACGCACACACACACACACACGTACACACGCACACACGCGCGCACTGCAGGGCGTCCCAGAACAAATAAAGTTCAAGGGCCTGGCCCACTCTTTTGTTATATTTATTGCTTTTATATATTTATTCGACTCAAATAAACGGTTATTTATATGAAGCAGGAATCTGAGATATGTGTCAAGGCTGGACATTTTCTTCCACTTTTACCAGTTCAGTCAGGACCATTTACGTCATAAACAGATTTAAACCATTTACTGCAATGGAATAGTTATACTTGGCATCAATGGCTCTGCTCAGAAGAACTAGGCAGAATGCTAATGCAAAACCCACCATACAGTACAGTATAGCTATACAAGAGTATGCCTATAGCAAGACGTGTAATCAGTTTAACTTGAGTCACGCAAACTTGAATTGCAGTTTAACTTTAACATGAATTTCAGCGTGTGAGTGTGTCTGTGAGTGTGCAAGTGCCTTTTCCCCCAAAACAGTGTTCCCCCTGTGGCCTGTGTGCTGTGTCTGGATTCGTCTGTGCATCTACAGAACATTTTGAAAGTAAAAGTGGTGAATTCTGTCTGTGGGTCTATATCTACAGAATATATATTATTTGTATTATTTGTAAATGTATGCTCTGCTTCGCAAAGCACTTCATGTACAGTACAAGTAGAGAAAATAGCCATTCTAAGGCTTTGAAACATTTTAGTTCGTCTTCCAAACATTTTGAAAGTGAAAGTGGTTCATTCTGTCTGTGGGTTTCATGAATATTAACCAGTGAAAAAGAGCTTGTGACAAAATAATAACTACTGTACATCGGATCCATTGGAACCCTGCTTCTTTTTTTCCGTTTCCTGAAGACTTTTGGACATAGTACTGCGATACCATACATAATGTGACTATAGTATTTGCCAGGTGTGTAAGTAAAGGGGGATTGGTTCTAATCCCAGTGGCTCGCTCCCATCAATCACCTGGTCCCAGCGTTGCTGCCGTCTGCGCGCTGCAGACAGCTAATCAGCTTTCGCCGCATGAATCGAGTGGAAATTTCCTGCGCGGCTCTCGAGCGGAGCACGATCTGGGAAATGATTGGTCATCCGCCGTTGCTGCTGCAGCTGCATGTGATGTGATCCCACTGCCACACACTGCCAGTCTGGGCAGACAGCTGGAAAAGACCTCTGTCTGTACTGGTGTGTGCGTGCGTGCATGCACGCGTGCCTTCGTTTCAGCCTTATTTTATAATTATGAGTATTCCTTTGCTTTCTGTACATTTTGGTCTCAGTTGAGTTCAATTCAAAGGGGCTTTATTGACATGGGACACAGTACCGTACCTTTATATTGCCAAAGCAAGTGTCAATTACCAAATAGAAAATAAATGAAAAGAAAGGGCGTCTACTGCCGCGACTCAGCCGAAATGAAGGCAGGTCCAGTGCGTCACTGGATACAGGACAACACAGCATAATGTAGAACAATGAACTGCCATTGACAACTATATTTGTCATTGTTTGGTGTTTACATCGTCATAGAACAAAATATTCTGTGGGTCTTGAAAGAATAGTAGAAATGCTCAAAAAACGCTGGCAGTGGCTGCAATTAAAGCCCCTTCCATTTGAGTAGCCGACAACAAATCATGACTGTCAGACAGGTCTCTCTCTCTGTCTGTCTCTGCTTTGTTAATGTCTTCTACCCTGTAGGTCTTTCTGTAGGTCTCTGTCTATTATTGCTTGCTCTGTGTTACCCTGCAGCTCATGTGTGGCTGTGCTCAGTGTGTATATTACACTCCCTGTCTGTCTGTCTCTCCACCCCTCTCCCCCCAGATCTGCCTCCCCAGATGTGGACAGGGGGGGGTGGGGGAGGGGAGGTGTATGGAGGCAGTGGGGGTCCCATCAGTCAGTGAGCGTACGTCAGTGAGAGTGAGTGAAACACCACCTGTGTTGGCTGTGTGCGTGTGTCTCACTCTCTCTCACCCCCAACCGCACATGAGCACAGCACAGCACACTGGTGATGGCTTCCCAAGATGGAGCACATGCACAGCAGACGACAAGCAGGGAAATGGAGAGAGAGAGAGAGAGAGAGAGAGAGAGAGAGAGAGAGAGAGTAGTAAGATTCCAAGATGCCCACAGTCCTGTGCCCTTCTCCCCCCCCTCCCCCTCCCCTAGCAGGCCCCCAGTCGGGCCATGCTGAGATCCAACACGGTTGCTTTATGGCCTGAGGGGAGCAGACCTAAATGTGATACCCAGGCGTCTTTAATGCACACATAAAGTCAGCACATCCCACAGCCCAGTGCAAAGCCTTCCCCACAGCCATCCATTGTATTATTATAATGGTGAGAGGGAGAGAGGGAGAGAGAGAGAGAGAGAGAGAGAGAGAGAGGGGCGCTCCCTCCTATCCACGTGCCGTTGGAATAAAGTTATTCCTGCAACAACACCTATTATCTCGACGGGGAATCATATTTTTCAAGCCTTATTTAAGCAAACAAGATGGCTATAAGAGCACATTCTTATCTACAGCCATGGCCTTGGGGAGTATGGAGGAAAGAGCAATACACATTGCATACTGTATTGCGTAAGCACGCCACGCACATACGCTCACACAAGCGCACATGCACGCACTCATGCACGCACACGCACACGCACACACACACACACACACACACACACACACACACACACACACACACACACACACACACACACACACTTGGGAGCGGGCCAATGCTTCCACAGCAGTGGTGCACTGTGCACGACTGAGTCGTTCCAATGAAGCAGATGTGGACTTTTACACTTCCAGTAGTTGTCAGGTGGAAAACCTTGTATGTCCAAAATGGAAAAGGAAAACCAATGGATCCTATTATTTAGTCTCAAGCTCAAACTTTTCACTGGTTCACAAAAACATCAGACAGATTGAACCGCTTGTTGAGCCATTTTTATAGCCTATAAGTACAAACAAGGGCTTACAGGACAACTTCAACCATTTTCTAAATGGTAAATGGTGCATTTATATAGTGCCCTTATCCAAGGCACTTTACATAGATTGTGCATTACATTCACCCATTCACACACACATTCATACACCGATGGCGGCAGAAACCATGCAAGGCACCAACCAGCACATCAGGAGCAATTAGGGGTTCAGGGGTCGATTTAGGACTTCTATTTTACTTACTTCTATATTACTAATCTAATTACAGTATTATGATCTGGGGGCGTGTAGTATGTCATATTGCAATTTTGGGCATGTTAAGAAGCGCTTTTGACACCCTGCGGAGTGCGCAAAACGGCCTTGAATTAGTCATGGGTGTGTTTAAGGCGTGTTTGAGACGTACCCAATCAACATGTCCGTACTATTCTCTTTACCAGTCAGCTGATGTCACATACGGAATGCGCACTTTGGGGATCGTGGTATGACATTTCTTCAGGCTGGCACCATAGAAGACATGACATGCCTTTGTCACATTTGGGTTAATTATTCCTATTGCACTGCATGCTGTCACCTTTATGCCTCAAAAGAACAGACCCACCTTTCAGATCGGAATGGAATTGCGAGTAGATAGCAGCATATTGGCAAATTGACAATCCATGCGTAATTAATTAATTAGATAACGATAGAACCATGTACCATACAGCGAATGAAAGCAAGATTCCTAAGGAATATGGAGATTTTTACATTTAATAAAACGGTTGAGAAATGAGAGAACCATGAGTGTTTATAGGCTAATATCAACGTTTTTTTATGAAAGACCAAACGGGCTGTGAACTTGAAGAGCTCAATCACCATCCCGACACGGAAGAAATATAGCCTAGTGCATGCATGTATATGCACTGTTGCACTTGCACACAGTAGCCTACACACGCTCTTTATTTGTTTCTATTGAAAAACACCAGTAAAATAACGTTTATTATATTTTATTTCATTCAAGTCACGACGAAGGAATGAGTTGAATGCGTGCTGCGTAATGCTGTGGCCCCGATGGTATGGTCTTCGCTGAGTTCGCTCGTAGCATTTTATTGAAGAAGACTTGAATCGGGTGTGATACAGCATATGAAAGCACATTTCCCACGGATTATGGAGATGTTTTTATTTATTTTTAAGGTTGAGAAATGAAAGAATTATGGCCGTTTCTAATCTCAATTTTTTTTTTTTAAAGACGCAAAACTGCCATGTCTCATAGAAACAAGTAAATAGGTCTATAAAAATAAGCGCATATAACAGGGGTCTGTAACCTATTTTAAATGAAGTGCCATGTTTTTATTTTCTAAATAGTGAGTCTGCCATATCCAGATTAATTTGAATGACACCACATTAAAATAAAAAAACATATTTTGATTGTCCACAAATATAAAGTTCTTCCTTCTTTTTAAATATGTTCTTGCACATTGTTATAATGATCATTATATATCCCCCTGCAGTCAGAGTTCATAGTTTTAATGAATGAATGTGATGCATTGTGAGCTGGTATAGATCTGCTATTTTCAAAAGTAATCTTTTTATTTAATTTTTGGATTAGCTGTCCTTAGTTGGGCAAATGCATTCATCTGGGGATCATTGACATCGGAATGTGCTGTGTGAGGATCACTGGTTTAAACAACATTAGGAGAAAAGCCCAAATAACCACTTTAGAAACAAGAAAAACAACCACACAGAAAGCAACTTTACAGAAAAATAAGCCGCTTATAATAAACAGACATGGCAACACTCTACCAGCCTTCCAGAGCCGCTCAAGTGTCAAATCAAACAGTGCTTTTTGCGTTTATGAGGTGGTCAGACCCACGTCTAATCGTTATGCGCTGAGTGTCTTTAGGTCAAGGGGCTTAATAGCAAATTGCGCAAAGCGAAAATAATTAACATATGGACACTCCCACAATGCTAAAATATTCAGGACCGCGGTAAGCCATAATGTGTGTGCGTTCAACACGGGTCAGTGCGTTCAACACGGGCCGATATGCCTTTCATAATACGAATGTGCGCAGAGCGAGGCCAATTTATGTATTTCCATTGGTAAAACGCACCTTCAAAATCTACCCATCAGTGTCTTGCTCAAGCACACTTCGACACTAACCTGGGATCGAACTGGCAACCTTGCGGTTACCATCCAATCACTCTACTCCAGTCACTCTACCCCTGAGCCACCACCGCCCTACATATGTAATTGGTCCTCAGCCTCACTAAAGCTCATTACAATATGTTGCCATTTTTGTGTACCCCGGAGGACTGTGGACAGTTCAGAAACTCGCCTATTTCAGTGACATCATCGATGTGGAATCCAAGCTAAAAGAAACTGCAGGCTTTCGATTCTTGTTAGCATGCTATGAAAGCCATTGCTCACATTGATACTTTAATTCAACTGTACGTTGAATTAAATACGATAAATAAATAAAAAGTACGCTTTTGTGGTAATAATAATAATAATAATCTTTATTGTCCCGAAGGATATTCATCTTCACGTATAGACATGTAGTTATTAATCCGGACAGTGCGATCACCTCCGCCATTGCTATTTTGTGGAGACAGGGAGGCGCTCTTCTTCTACAACCAAATAGAATGGTGGTGAACAGTGGCGGTTGCTGAACTATCGCAAGCGCCCCCTGGCGGTGGTTGAGTTAACATGCCTGTATGTGCCCATTCAAGGACAGCATCTGTGTTAGAGTGGTCACTATAAGATCAGTGCTCTGGGTTTACCCTGCTGGGGCTCAGCTATACGACACTGTGATGCTGTTTTTCTGCTCAAAATATTCTTCATTCAGTTGTACACCGCACCCTGTCTGGAATATTAATATTTTCCACATCACAACAGAATCGCAGTAAAAAACAAAGTCCATGAATGTCACATAACAATGACTCAGGCCTGGCCATAGCAGTAAGAATGCACTGCTGGCACGGCCTGAAGGTTTCTCACATAAAGAATGTTGGATGGCTGGTGTTTCCCTGTACTAACCCACCTCCCAAACACCTCCAGGATGACGCTGTGGATAGGATGGCCAGGCCAGCGTCTGCTGGAAGAATGTCTGAATGAGCTGCTCTTCTCTTCTCTCTTCTCTAGAGTATCTCAGAGTATTTCAGAATGCCGTCTGCATTCTGGGAATAGAAACAGCTCCAGTCATAACAACGGCATGCTCATCTGACTGAAGGCACTGATAAGATGCCGATCGCATGAGCTCAGTCTGGGAGAGATATGCTGTGTGTGTGTGTGTGTGTGTGTGTGTGTGCATGCGAGATAGAAGGAGAGACAGACAGACAAGAGGTTACAAGAAAGAGAAAGAGAAGTGAGACAGAGGTCAGAAGAGGATTGAGAGAGAGAGAGAGAGAGAGAGAGAGAGAGAGAGAGAGAGAGAGAGAGAGAGATTGAGCGGGGGCGATTGAAGTTTGATGTGTCTGACGTCAGAGGCACATTAATGTTTGGTGTGAGTTTCCTGATGGCACGGTTTCCACGGCGAGAGGAGAGGAGAGGAGAGGAGAGGAGAGGAGAGGAGAGGAGAGGAGAGGAGAGGAGTGAATCCTCCCTCCATCATGGCATTCACGAAAACCAAAAATGGTCAGTGAATAAACGGGGCATTTGTAGGCAACAAAACATGTGCTGCATGGCTACATTCAATTAATGTATATGAACATGAAAAGAATATATATATATATATTTACGAAGAACAACAGACGGATAAATGAATGAATGAATGAGTAAATACATAGAAAACAGACAGATCCATGGTGACTTTACAACTGTACTGCAGTGATCTCTCTGCCCTCCCTCCTCTCTCTCTCTTCCCTCCCTGTGGATTCTAACAGCGTTTCTCTCATTTGTCTGTGTTATGGTATAAAAAGACCCCCTGGACCCCGTGGCATTCTTCATCTGCAGCTTACCGGACTGACTGGGGGCTGTGGGAGAGGGGGGCTTATACCCAGTCCTTACCGGACTGGCTGCGGGGGCTGTGCAGTGGGAGACAGTGGGCTCTGTACCCGGTCCGGTAAGCTCCAGATGAGGTGATTTAATATCAGGCAGTAGCTTTGTCTTAGCACGCTGAGCCACTGACGGCTCCCTGCGTCGCTAACCGCTAATGCTAACTCCAGGCCTGCAGCTGGATGGATGGATGGATGGTTGGATGGCGGTGCGGTGCGGAGGGCAGGGGCAGTACTCAGATGTATTATTATTTTATTTTTTACTAAAGTAAAAGAAGCGATACCACAATACACTCTGGTACGGAAAAGGCCTGTAATGTTTTACTTGAGTGAAAGTACCAAAGTATTGTACTAAGCATTTAAAGTATGAGGTATAAAGTACAGCAGCCTTGTGTTCATAAAACAGAAAGATTAGGTATTGGGTAAGACTGACGTTATGTATCGTTCAGGACCTTTCACTGCTTCGTCTCAACCATTACTCTATGGCTCTGCTCTCAGCCACCGCGGTGGATATTTTGACATTCCATTTTTGTTTTTGGAATGTTGCCACTACTGTTGGAGCAGCCATAAACTACACATGTAGGTTCATCCCAATGTTCTGGGCATCTTTGTAATGTTAGTGTTACTGCACCGCGTTAAGAATATTCCATGAAAGGTCCGCTGTCTTTGGCAGTCTAACAGGGCACGGAGGAGTGGAAATGACGTCTGACTGGTGCGTGACATTAACGACAAGGTGACCTAAATCCCAACCTGTCCTGGGGTGTGTGTTTAGGTCACTGTTCACGTTGTAGCCATGATGTCACATCCTCGACATGAAGTCACGGCCCTTACGGGCACCATAAAGTCACCGTGCGCAGAGGAAATGACAGTGTGCCTTGAGGGAGGGGGCACCATGCTGACATCACCTCACCATGGCAGCCATGCCTGTCACTGTGCGCTGCCCCCTGGCACCCCACTCACTGTGCTGTCACTGTGCGCTGCCCCCTGGCACCCCACTCACTGTGCTGTCACTGTGCGCTGCCCTCTGGCACCCCACTCACTGTACTGGGCCTCTCCTCACCCATCCATGTCACAAGAACCACTGGTGGACCAAGACCTCACATGTTTGACTTAAAGCTGCACTATGTAACTTTCCTCTTTGACATTTTTACCATGAGCTAATAGAGCCTGCTTGCTTGCTTGGGGGATGAATTGAATGTTGACCTTCAGGTCAAAACTGGTGTCTAGGTCAGGTGAGACTGACCTAGACACCAGTAGCATAAGCAATAAGCATAAGCCATAGAAAAATAAGTACAGTAATGAGTATATTGTTTCTGTCGGGTTGGAAACCTCATATCTCCAAAGCTGAAACTTTTCAGGATTCAAATAAAAAACGGCAAAAGTAGCAGATCCACATGCTCCGAGCTTGCGGATCTGCTACATTTGATTATTTTGTGCGCCGCTGTAGTTAGATAGGAGGTTTCCGCCCGACAGCAACGACACAGGGATGGTTACTTTCCAGCACTCGCCCGTGGTCCTCCTCTCACACGTCTTGCCAAGGAGGTGTCTGACCGCTCAAAGACGCGCGAGGAGCCAAGAGAGGGGTTTTTAATCGCTCCCATTGACGCCCTGCCAACTGGAGGCTGGCATACAGCGCGGTGTGTAGATGCCAGCGGATCAGCCCTGCCATGACTCAAAAGAAGAGCGATGGGCTCTTTTTAGTGGGCATGTACCACCTGTTTTCCCCGTTCCCATGTGCTGCTATACATGAATTGAACCAGTGCAGTGCAGACTCTATCAGTGGTTCTAAAATGTTTTTTGTCTCAGGTCACCACATAACCTTTTCATCGACAACACCCCTGAATGACAAACCTTAAAGTGCCAGGGATCAGCTCAGAACGGGATATTCTGGTTGCCATTTTCCTATAGTAGTAATGTAGGCTGCTATAGGCTACATTTTCCAGCCTGGAGACAAATACCATTGTAGATATAAAATTAAATAAACACTGTATGGTTTGGGTGTCAGATGACAAAATAACATAACCTTGATCCACAACAGTATTGGGTCTGCCCTGTCCGTTTTTATACCCTAACCATTCCGCCGCGGGCCGTCAGAATTATGCTTCCATTGTAGCCTCGCAGTGTGTTGACTGTCGGAGATATCAAATAATTTAATCCACGCCGTACATGGTTTCTTTGATTTGGGTGTCAGCTGACAAAATAACATAACCTTCACATGTATGCTCTGCTCTCTACCTGTCCTCAAACGAGCATGACGTGGTCACGGACACGGTACAACATAACACTGGTATTTATTTATTTACTGCGTTGAGAACACATGTTTGACTGCTCACTCGTCACTCTCGTGGTGTTTTTCCCCCTCTCCCTGGTTCCATAAGGATATGTCAACATGTCTTCTTGTCAAGTAAGATGTAAACATTGAGAACTGTTTTGACGTGAGGGGAGGGGAGGCGGCTATCAGATCAGAACACCCGAACATTTTCTAAGCGTCACTGACAAGCAAACTTACGAACTACAGACTGGCAGCTAAGTAGCCTAGCATCCTACTAGCCTACTTGTAGGCAGGAAGACGTCGCCCAAATAAGCCAAAATCCTACCGAAGGCGTCACTGATCCCTCCCCCCTATAGCACCTTACATTTATGTCATATTATGGTACATAATTACAATTTAAAATACACCATGTGTCATGAGGAAAACTGGAGAGAATATTAGTTTAAATTATGACAAATTGAAAATAACTTTATGATTGATTAATGTTGATCAAAGTGTTCTGTGGCAGCACCCCTTATGGACTTGCATCACCCTAGAGACCCACTTTGAGAAGCCCTGCTCTATATAAAGATTGGGTCGCATATAAGCACATAATGCATTTTTAAATGTGCTTATAATGCATTC
Source organism: Protomyctophum parallelum (assembly GCF_964188405.1). NCBI lineage: Eukaryota > Metazoa > Chordata > Actinopteri > Myctophiformes > Myctophidae > Protomyctophum > Protomyctophum parallelum. Next base: position 39,777,680 of record NC_139700.1, read on the forward strand.
GAGAGCAGAACCGAATGTACCAGAATAACTTCTCATTGAACCCACATCAACCCCCATGTTGCCTGTCATAACAATGGCCCACATTTGGCAACACATTTCCATCGCAAACGCGGCACAAGATCTGCTTATTTTGGGTGCATGACACTCCAGCACTGACCTCTAAATGTTAAATGTCTAATCCTGAATCATTTCCTTAATAAGCCTAAATAGTTTTATTTTCTTAAAAACAGCTTTTCATAAAACAACCATTAATCATGTGCGTACCATGCAGGAAAATGGTCCTCACAATATCAGTTCATCAAATTAAATTTGATGAACATTTTGGTCCTCACACACACATGCACGCACACACATACAGTACGTACACACACACACACACACACACACACACACACACACACACACACACACACACACACACACACACACACACGTACACGCACACACATACAGTACGTACACACACACACACACACACACACACACACACACACACACACACACACACACACACACACACGTACACGCACACATACACAAACTCACGCTGGTTTCACGACAATGAAACAGTAGGCCCAATTTAGCTCATCCTCTTTCCATTATGCAATAACTCTGTGACAACCATGCTTTTCTCCCCTTTCCTTTCTTTCAGACCTCCCTCCATCATACGCGATTATGACACACACACACACACACACACACACACACACACACACACACACACACACACACACACACACACACACACACACACACACACACACACACACACACACAGTTATGATAAAGACATCACTGCAAAGCACAGCCCAGTCTGAGGAAGGACACATGTGCAGCAGCTTTGTTCGGAGCGCTAGCATGCGGTGTGGGGCCGTGCAGCGTGCCCAGCGTCACAGTAACTAAGTATATTCACTCAAATACTGTATATTTGATATGTATTTGGCCCTGGACCCCCACTCTGAACATGTTCTGGTGCCATGGACCCCCAATCTGAACCAGGCACCCCCACAGGAGAAGATTTATGTTTAAAAGAAATAAGAAATTATTCAACATTTTCCAAAGAATTTCTATATTTTCGATATATAAAGATCGCTGATGTTCAAGCTTGCACTACTTCTTCTGGGAACCCCCTGGAACCCCACCAAGGACCCCACTTTGTTATTAATACTAGTTATTAATACAAAACAAATATTCTATTATACTCAGGCTATTGAAAAAAGCAGATCTACGTACAGTATGTACAAAAACTGGACACCTTTTGAAATATGTCACTTTTGGGGATTCTCACATTGTGGCATTGCTTTTACTCAGTGTTGTTTTTGGCAGCAAATTTTTATTTTAGTTTTAGTCACATTTTGGTCACCTGGAATGTCTTAGTGTTAGTCTAGTGTTTTAGTCATATAGTCATAAGATTTTAGTCGACTAAATTGTATTTTGGTGGGGCTTGATGCCGTCGTATTGACAGTTTTTACACTTGCTGAAAATAGCCGATCTACAAGCTTTACATCGGCTATTTTCAGCATGCAACAATTGTAAAATGTTTTATACTGGATCTCTTGTCCACTAGTCCCTTCTTAAAACTCTTAATCCACCGCCATTAATTAATAGCGTACAGCCAGGGTTTTATCGTGCGTATACTTTGAAGAGCCAAATATCCGTAATCGCATGTTACAGTGACAAACTGCTGTGTGTGGTGTCATGACCGGTGGTTGTTCTCTTGGTCGGTGGTGGATAAACCTGACCGCGAGTATCACAGTGTCTGCTACAGGCCGTTGAAAACGCTTGTCTGGGCCAGAGAAACGGCCCCTCAATGTCGTTTCTGAGATACAGGGCTTTGAATGCAGGGCTTAGAATGGAAGTGGATGCGCACGCATTTTCAAAATGGCCACTGTCCTACTTGATGGTGTTGTGTTAGCGACCGGTGGCTAACGATACAATCGGATCAAAACATGGATTAAAGAATGTAAACCCTGGCACATGAGAGTCTCGTGTTTGGCGGGCTAGGGTACTAATTCAACCCTCCGTGTTGACAAAATTGTCATATTTAGTCTTAGTTTTTTAGTCACCATAGCTTAGGTTTCACTTAGTTTCCATTTAGTTCCGTCAGTGAAAAAAAGTAGTCGACGAACATTTTTCGTCTTAGTTTTAGTCGAGGAAATCAACAGTGCTTTTATTCAAGTATAAAATGTGAGTAGACCTGCGCTGTTGGCTCCCAGCAGGGTGGCCGGAGCTCGGCCTTTCTCCCTCAACCACTGCGTTTTTCATGCCTTCATTTCTCATTAGAACCACAAAGACAGAGCAGCCAGCAGGACCCGGGGGGCCCCTGGGAGCCGGGCTGCGGCGGTTTGGTTTCGCTACGCTAAAAAACCCCCATAATAAGCTAGCTTCACTATACTCTGCACGACGTAGACAAGGGACGAGAGGAGGGGGGGCTTAGCGTGTAATAAGTGCTGGCGTGCTACAGCCTTGTAATTGGCCATAATTAAAAGGCGAGAGAGAGGAGACGAGGATCTTCCTCTCAGGAAGTACTGAAGACACGCCGTCTCTTCCTTTTAGTTTCACCCTCTGTGTCTGCGCGCGTGCGTGAGGAAAAAGTACCAATACTGCAAGATAGAAATATTGTGTTACAAGTAAAATTCTAGAATTTTAAATGTATTTGAACACCAAAGTTTTGGCATAAAAATTCAGAAAACTTGAAATGGGACATTCTGCGTACATTCTACTTTTGGTACTTTCAAAGTGTGTATGTGTATGTGTGTGTGTGTGTGTGTGTGTGTGTGTGTGTGTGTGTGTGTGTGTGTGTGTGTGTGTGTGTGTGTGTGTGTGTGTGTGTGTGTGTGTGAATGACTGTGTGTGTGTGCGCGTGCATGTTTGTGTGTGTGTGTGTATATTGTGTGTGTGTGCGCGCACACGTTCGTTCAGCCTATAATCAGCAGCCTGCATGTGTGCAGATGCTCTCTCTGTTTGTTTGTTGTTGTGCTTCCTCCTCAGCATCATGTCTGGTTTATGACAGTCTTTCACGCTCTGGCGCTTCCCTCTGCCCCGCTCCGACGCCCAAATTATACACCTGTTCCTCTTCCTGTTCTACTACTGTGGCTTTGGAATCTGGAGCCCCCCTGCCTAGGGTTATCGTCCCCCTGCCTAGGGTTATCGTCCCCCTGCCTAGGGTTATCGTCCCCCTGCCTAGGGTTATCATCCCCCTGCCTAGGGTTATCGTCCCCCTGCCTAGGGTTATCACCCCCCTGCCTAGGGTTATCATCCCCCTGCCTAGGGTTATCGCCCCCCTGCCTAGGGTTATCGCCCCCCTGCCTAGGGTTATCGTCCCCCTGCCTAGGGTTATCGTCCCCCTGCCTAGGGTTATCGTCCCCCTGCCTAGGGTTATCGTCCCCCTGCCTAGGGTTATCGTCCCCCTGCCTAGGGTTATCATCCCCCTGCCTAGGGTTATCATCCCCCTGCCTAGGGTTCTCATCCCCCTGCCTAGGGTTCTCATCCCCCTGCCTAGGGTTATCATCCCCCTGCCTAGGGTTATCATCCCCCTGCCTAGGGTTATCGCCCCCCTGCCTAGGGTTATCGCCCCCCTGCCTAGGGTTATCGCCCCCCTGCCTAGGGTTATCGCCCCCCTGCCTAGGGTTATCGCCCCCCTGCCTAGGGTTATCATCCCCCTGCCTAGGGTTATCGCCCCCCTGCCTAGGGTTATCATCCCCCTGCCTAGGGTTATCGCCCCCCTGCCTAGGGTTATCATCCCCCTGCCTAGGGTTATCGTCCCTTGGAAGTAGGAATCACCCATAGAAGAAGTGTCCCCTAAAATGTTTTTTTTTTTTTTTTTTTTTTTTAATTGATAAGGGAATTGATAAGGGACACACTATGTTCCTTATTCTGGGGAATGACACATCTTACTAGTTCAAATAGCTCATATTATGTCCTATAATACAGGTTGTTAACCTCTTAAACCCAACAGACTTAGTAAATTGAACCTGGACAGCTTTTTATGTCTACGCCAAGAGTCATGTTGCGTCAAAATGTGACACACTGTGAGCTATAGTAGATTATCCAGGTAGATGTAGTGTCTGCAACATCTGTACTGTCTGAATTCACCTGCGTGGTTTCTTGCATGCCACCTGCAGCTTTAGATCGGTGACTCCTTTGTGACAAAAGTCTTTGTAAAGGAACCGTTCATTATACATGATGCATGAGGATGATGATGGCAGGCATTTTGTCTTTCCTATGCCGTCGGCATTTCTAAATCATTCACTCATTTCTAATTCATCAACACCTCCACTTCTTCCTGCCTGCCTGCCTGCCTGCCTGTCTGTCTGTCAATTGCAGGTGTAGTGCTGGTGTTCAGGGTCCTAGACCTAGAGAACACCTTACAACACGTAGCATCAAGCTATTGTTACCTCAGCGTCACTCAACGCAACCTGATACAAGCCAGCTGCCTTCTGCATTACTACACTACTAATATGTATTGTATAGTATAGTATGGTACGGTACGGTATCAATTACAAATTACTACAATTAGTAGTCACTTAAGGGATTGTCTTGTTTATTTTTTATTTTTTGTACTTTCAATGTCTTGAATGTATTTGTATTATGAATGTATTTTGCAAGATTGTACATGTTTTTAATGGGGAGGACACTCTACCCACAAGGCCACTAAACTATGGAACCCCTACCTCCTAATCTCAGGGAAGGACACTCTACCCACAAGGCCACTAAACTATGGAACCCCTACCTCCTAATCTCAGGGAAGGACACTCTTCTAACCACAAGGCCACTAAGCTTAAGTACTAGTTGAGTAAATGCACTTAAGTTACTTTCCACCACTTTTAATACAGGATGCATATGAGCAGTTTTCTTGAATAAACAAAATGCTGATAGGAAAAATACCGGTATATAGTGATAAGAGTAATGCAACCGCTGCCATGTTGATATGCCGTTAGGTACAGTACGTTCAATGACACAGAGTGCATTCTAAACCCTGAGAGAGCACACCTGAACTTCATTATGTAAGCGGCTTATTGTCAGCCAAGAGAGAGGGTGTACTGTATGGCCTTTTCAATGTGCTAGACCCCTGGGAGATACAACAGCTACCATCAGCTCCCACTACTTACTTACATACAGTAGTTACCATTAAGCCGTGCTGCTATACTACTCATAAGTCAAGTCGTGGTAACTTGTGCTTCATAGGCGAGTGCTCTGCACCAACTGAGCTACGCGGTGGTCTGACTGTGAATTCCAATGAAAAGTCAACACAGATTATGAAGATTATCTACCTCATTACACATTGCCATGACCTCCTGTTTTGTTGACAGTGGAATCAGAATCACACTCATGTTGTGCAACAAACACAGAGGACGACGTCTCGGCGACATTTGTGCCAAAGACGTTTGAACAACGCACTGTAAGTCAAGTGAATCCTGTAAAATCATCGCTGTCGGGCAGAAACCTCTTATCTGCATATTCTAACTTTCTGTGTTTGTTTTTTTGTCGAAATTAACGCCCTACTTGATCATACTACAGCGTCACACAAAAGCACCAAGAGTAGCAGATCCACAAACTCAAAATGCGATGCGAAGCAATACATTTTGATCTGATACTATTGCTGTTTTTTAATTTGAAACCTGAAAAGTAGGTTTTGGACATGTCGGGTTTCCACCCAAAAGAGACGATATGCTCAACGTGCATCCATCTTCAACCGCTTATCCGTAGTCGGGTCGCGGGGGCCACAGCTCCACCAGAGGAACTCGATTAACTCACGCAATGGTTGCAAATCAAAACATGTGTAATGGTAATGGTTGCAAATCAAAATGAATATATTTTTTAAATGGTAGGCCTACACAGGAAAAAGCGTAATACTAATTTGACATGGTAAGTATACTTACAGTAAGTAATAAGTATACTTACTAACTAAGTCCAATTGTCTGTATTCAAAGTCAAGTTTGAAAAGCACTGCTCCTCAGTGTTCCTCAGACATGGGAAAGCGCCAGGGGCCACAGTCAGCCAGTGCCAGGTGGCGGCCATATTTCCTGGGGCCCCACCCCCCAGGGGCCCCGCCCGTGCACAGCCCTCGCAGACAGAAACACACACACGCACAGACAGTGGGAGGACCTTCTGCCATGACCTTCGACCTTGGGTGGCCTCTCTGGGGTCAACGGGGGGCACTGTGCCGTTCTCTCTGGGGGCCAGCACCTGGATCCACGGGTGTGTGTGTGTGTGTGTGTGTGTGTGTGTGTGTGTGTGTGTGTGTGTGTGTGTGTGCGTGCATGTGTGTGTTTGGGGGGGAGGGTTGTGTGTGTGCTGGAGAAATGAATCAGCCACTTAGCGGAGTGACCCCGCCCCCTCACTTACAGAGCTCACCCCGAAGGGACCCAGAGGTCAAACTCTCACCATCTCTCTCTGTTCCTGTCTGTCTGTCTGTCTGTCTGTCTGTCTGTCTGTCTGTCTGTCTGTCTGTCTGTCTGTCTGTCTGTCTGTCTGTTTGTCTGTCTGTCTGTCTGTCTCTTTCTGTCCTTGTCTCTCTCTCTCTTTCTCTCTCTCTCTCTCTCTCTCTCTCTCTCTCTCCTGTGTGTCTGTCTGACTTTCTCTCTCTCTCTGTCTGTGTTTTTTCCCATGTCTACCACCCCCACCTCTCTCATCGGAGGTGAACAAGGAGCTATTTCAGAGCAATACGAGACTGCAGAAAAACACACATGGGTGCACTGTGTGTGTATGCGTGCATTCGTGTGTGTGTGTATGCGTGTGTGTGTGTGTGTGTGTGTGTGTGTGTGTGTGTGTGTGTGTGTGTGTGTGTGTGTGTGTGTTTGCGTGTGCGTGTGTGAGACCACCATATCGCAGGTCATGCGTGTCACATCAGAACACTCTCTCACCTCCCACTGTGTCTCCATAAACACTCTCAGCTTCACACACACACACACACACACACACACACACACACACACACACACACACAATCAACTTCACACACAGCAGTGATGCAAATTTCAGGGCACTTCTCAATGGCACACTGGTTCCCATAAGTATCCTTGGCCCGGGTTCAAGTTCAAATAACAGATGCTATCGAATGTTCCATGTTTTCTGTAGAAGGGGGAGCCCTTCTTATGGGCGATATGAGGACCAGAGCCAGTCAGCTGTAATTGTACGTCTGAGAGCAAGGCTATAATTAAACATTCTATATCCCATGAAGGTGTGTGGAGGAACAACTTAGTCTCAGGCAGACAATCAAAGAAGCCTTCTAAGATTATAATGTAAGGGGTGGAAAGCATCTCTTAATCTGCGTAAGAATGTAAGGCTGTTTTAAAGAAAGGGCCGTGGCAGTTAGCATGTGTGCACGGGGGATATCGCGGATTTACGCAGATGATGGCAGAAAAACTCACTTTTATAAGACACTGGCTGTCAAACATTTTCATGTCAAGGGACCCCCCCATCTGAAAAATATGCTGTTCCACGGACCGGAAGATTTGTGTCGTTACAAATGTTTCTGATCGTGTTCCAAATGATTCTGAATTTTTCCCGAGATTAAAATTAAATAAATTGTGAATATACAAGCTCACAATGTGTACTATCACGACGTGTTGTGAGCACGTAGATCGGCAATTTTCGGGACAGCAAGAATTATAAAATGCAGTTAAAGTGTTTCAACAGAGTTTGATGCTATAACAAACAATCAAAGAAACCTCTAAGATTGTAATATGCGAGAGAAAAAGCATCTTCTAATCCGCTTAAGAACGTAAGGCTGTTTTAAAGAAAGCATGTGTGCACTTGGATATCGTGCATTTAACGCTAAATATGACATTAAGATCGCTCTATAAGAGACGCATTGTCCCGGCAAGAAAATGTGTCTCCAAGCAATTATGATGAAATGTGCTGAGTGGCATTGAAACCCAATCATGCGCATACCTGCTAACCCTCAAAACACCTTTGCTTTGAAACACACTGCGTTGCTATATGAAGTAATGCTGCATTTATACACCAAGTATCGGGTCATGCATTGAAAATAGCCGATCTACAAACTCACAATGTGTCGCATCAGGACACATTGTGAGCTTGCAGATTGGTTATTCTTGATGCACGGCACTGGCGTGCAAGTAATTGCAAATCAGGATTAAGTATAAAAAATATGTAAAATGAGTAGGTATTAGTGTCTGCAGTGTGTGTGTGTGTGTGTGTGTGTGTGTGTGTGTGTGTGTGTGTGTCACCTTATACAGTAGCAGTGAGCGCCAGGGGCAGATAAAGAGGAGTCAGATTTGTACATTGTATGACACACGCACGCACACACACACACACACAGCTGCCAAACGCCCACTGACGGATAGATGGGCACGGACCCAACATGCCCCCGCTGGGCATATCAGTATGGACCAATACATACACACACACACACACACACACACACACACACACACACACACACACACACACACACACACACACACACACACGCACGCGCACATACTCAGGCAGGCAGGCTTACACTGACTGGCTCAGATAAAGATAGGTGCTCACAGACCCATACACACAATCATGCAAGTATACACGCACGCACAGTGGCACAATCCACAAGAACACTATTCTTACACAAACACACACATGGCACACACGCACAATGGGAGGATGGTGTGTGTGCATGGCTGCACACACACACACACGCACACACACAGACACAGAGACACCATCTAGAGAGGAGTAAGGAGATAGTGAGAGTGCACGCGGGCATGCGAGACAGACAGACAGACAGACAGACAGACAGACAGACAGACAGACAGACAGACAGACAGACAGACAGACAGACAGACAGACAGACAGACAGACAGACAGACAGGGTAGTGGTATGGCTGACATGTGGCAGTAAGTGAATAATAATATGTGGACACTCAGAAACCCCGGGACCCTGAGGCTGTTGACAGTCTGCTGCTGAGCATGGAGCTACCATCACACACGCACACGCACACACACGCACATACAGACGCACACACACACACACACACACACACACACACACACACACACACACACACACACACACACACACACACACACACACACACACACACACACACACACACACACACACACACACACACACAGAGAGAGAGAAGATTATTATGCCGCTGCTCTCTCATCACCATACTTGTTGTGTGGGAAATTGATGCCCCTATACTTGATCATTGATCATACATACGACAGCGTCACACAAAAGCATCAAACGCTATACAAGCTTGAAACGTCTCACAAGTCAGCTCATTTTGAGCAGATCTGTTACTTTTTGCTGTCTTTTTATCTGTATCCTGAAAAGGAAGTATCAGGTTTCCACCCGACAGCCGAGGTCGACTTTTGACGCCTTTACCTACTTGGGCCGAGATCATCTTTGGACGTTTATATATGTGTTTATACGGTTCAGAACTCTGTTCTGCACAAGCTCGGAACACTCCGGTTCCGTTCCGGTGTGATGAGGAACCCTGGAAAGCGTCAGTCTTATGCAATCTATGGGAACAGTTTTTAGAATTCTAATATCTTGGATTCTTCTTCCAGGCTGCATTTTTGATCAAAACAAGCTTGATTTGCGGCTCATTTTAATAAACAATATGATCGGCGGTTACAAAATGTATGTTTTGGTGAATTAAATAATATTCATAGCGATATTTCACTTCCTGTTTCACGGTTAACATTGAAGTAAACGGCAGCGGTCTTCCAGTATAGATTCAGCCACCAGATGATGGTGCCGGCGGCAAATGAGTTATTTGAACATATTTTCTCAACTTAGATCGTTTTTATTTGACACGTGTAAACGCATGTGTTCTCCAGCTTGAGGATCTGATACTTAGTTCTAGGAAGTTTATTTATGAAAAGTTAGTATGTTACGCACGCACACACGTCTTATTCTGCTTATCTATGCAATATGTGCATGACATGTGCACAGATTGCACGTTTCACTCGAATGCTCACCCATACCGACAGACAACATGCACGCGTGCACACTGTGTTGCCACACAGTGTGCACGCACACACACACACGCTCCCAGGACACATACACAATGCTCCCATCACACAGCCGAGGGGCTAGAACTGGAGATATCATTGTGTGGCGTCCAGTTTCCAGGCCCTGCCATAGCCTCAGAGCAGCGGGCCGGTGCAACTGGATCTGTCAGCCGGCTCCATCAGATATAGCTGCCATCATGGATGTGTGCGTGTGTGTGTGCGTGCGTGCGTGCGTGCGTGCGCATACGGTATGTGCGTTTATCCAAAATATCACTTGCGTAAAACTACACAGTATCAAAATAAATATGCTTACAGTACATTACATATGTACAGTAAAATAACCTTAAGATTAAGAACAGAACTAGAGCACATGTATCCCCACTGAGAGACACACGCGCACGCAGTGCAACCGGAGCGCGTGCTCACACACACACGCACACGAACATGCACGCACATGCACACGCGCACTGCAACCGGATCTCTCAGCCAGGCTCCATCAGATAGCCTCCATCATGGGGCTGCAGTGTGTGGCTGTCATCCAGCCAGTCAGGCCAAGCCAGGGCCATGCGGCCACCGCCCCTCCCTCCCCTCCCGCTGGCCTTATCAGGATAATGAGCTGCGTTTAAGCCCATTATGAGCCTGACCCCGAGGACTTTCTCTGCCTGCTAAGCGGAGGCCCGCGGCCAATGATGGACAGGCCTCCTGGCAGGCGGGGGGGGGGGGGGGGGGGGTACTCAGGTTTTTGGACTTAAGTGATAGTGGAGATACGGCGGTGTAAAAATACTTTTACTTTTACAAGTACAAGCCCTCCTGCGCTGCACAATCTTTCTTAAAGGGATATTTCACTTTCAAACACGTCTGGGGTCATTTTAAGTTGACGTCTATGCTGCATGGCTTGTATGAGCACCCCAGACACTTTGGAATTTGTTGATTCAGTGGATATTTGATATTCCTTTTAACAGACACGCCCCACTCCTACACTAACCCATTGTAACACGCCCCACTCCTATACAAACGCATTGTAACAGACACGCCCCACTCCTATACAAACCCATTGTAACAGACACGCCCCACTCCTATACAAACCCATTTAAACAGACACGCCCCACTCCTATACAAACCCCTTTAACAGACACGCCCCACTCCTATACAAACCCATTGTAACAGACACGCCCCACTCCTATACAAACCCCTTTAACAGACACGCCCCACTCCTATACAAACCCATTGTAACAGACACGCCCCACTCCTACACTAACCCATTGTAACACGCCCCACTCCTATACAAACCATTTAAACAGACATGCCCCACTCCTATACAAACCATTTAAACAGACACGCCCCACTCCTATACAAACCATTTAAACAGACACGCCCCACTCCTATACAAACCATTTAAACAGACACGCCCCACTCCTATACAAACCCATTGTAACACGCCCCACTCCTATACAAACCCATTGTAACACGCCCCACTCCTATACAAACCATTTAAACAGACACGCCCCACTCCTATACAAACCCATTGTAACACGCCCCACTCCTATACAAACCCATTGTAACACGCCCCACTCCTATACAAACCATTTAAACAGACACGCCCCACTCCTATACAAACCATTTAAACAGACACGCCCCACTCCTATACAAACCCATTGTAACACGCCCCACTCCTATACAAACCCATTGTAACACGCTCCACTCCTATACAAACCATTTAAACAGACACGCCCCACTCCTATACAAACCCATTGTAACACGCCCCACTCCTATACAAACCCATTGTAACAGACACGCCCCACTCCTATACAAACCCATTGTAACAGACACGCCCCACTCCTATACAAACCCATTGTAACAGACACGCCCCACTCCTATACAAACGCATTGTAACAGACACGCCCCACTCCTATACAAACCCATTGTAACAGACACGCCCCACTCCTATACAAACCATTTAAACAGACACGCCCCACTCCTACACAAACCCATTGTAACGTCAAACTCCATTTGGACCATGATAGATTCATTGAAAACGCCTGTCCTTGGTTCTGGTGATTGATGTTGCCCTTTTAATTACCTTTATCTTTTTCATAAAAACATATATTTGAAAACAAAAAAGGTTATTGAAAAAAAAAACACGGCCTCCTCATGCATTAGAAGGACAATATCAATCAACAGAACCATGCATGCACGCACGTGCATGCACAAACAGACAAATACAGAGAAGCAAAAAACCACACACACTTTCGCTGTTCTTTCACTCCAACTCAGCCTCCCCCACGGCTCACAGACTTACAGTGTATTGATCGAAGGCGTCTAACAAGCTCATCTTTGTGTTTTTCTTTTTTTTTTTTGCATCCACTAATTACATCGGGGAGACAAACCACGTTGAAAAACAAACAACATGCAAACAGCAGAGAGAGAGAGAGAGAGAGAGAGAGAGAGAGAGAGAGATAGATAGGGGGGGGGGGAGTGGGAAACCCTACAGAGACGCTCTCTCATCACTGTCATCACAGCCAGACGAGAGAGAGAGGCGGTAATTGGTACGATGGGAGTAAAAAATAATGCTTGAATCTATCTATCTAATCTAATGACAGGCGTGGTGTGTGTGAGAGAGAGAGAGAGAGAGAGAGAGAGAGAGAGAGAGAGAGGAAGATTTACTAATAGATTTGACTTATTACAGTAAAAGTAAGTAAAGGGCCCATACCGTATTAAAAGAAATCACACCTGTTATGCTTTAAATGCAACAGAGACGATATACTGTGCATTAAACTTTTGAACTTTTAAACATAACACCTTTCAAAAATAGCTGATGTACGAGCTCACCACATATCCCAATTCGAGACGTTGTGAGCTTTTTAGTCATGTATTTTTTACTATTTTCTTAGTATTCATTCTTATTTTTTCTTAAGCAATATATTTCACAATACGGGAAGGGGACATTATGTCTATTTGGAGTTCCTTGGCACAGAGGAGTTTTTGGACCCCTAGAATTTAAACCACTTAAAAAGAAAAGCTTGCTCAATATCTCTTTTCTCATGCAAATCGCCTCTCGCTGGACTACGTAGGTCAGCCATGAGAACTAAAACACACACCTTTTTTGCAAGCCTATGAAAACGTGTGATGTGGCTGCCTGCATGGTGGCTTTCCCATGCGTTTATAGGCATGTGTTTGCATTTTTCCCACCCGTATATATATACACAGTAGCTGTTCAGCCCGTCATCCCTTTCCCAGGCCTGTGTCCCGTCCCTCCCCAAGCCTGGCTGGCCTATATCCAGTCACTCTGTTCCAACCCACAACAGAGTGTCAAACTACAGCTGACAGAGCAAGTTCACACTGACTCAGAAAGCTTCCCAAAGGGTGTCGTGGGATTTAGTGACAAATGATCCGTACTGTACTGTACAGTACAGTACGTAGCCTGCGAGTTGGTTCAGTCAGCATACACTCGAGAGGTTAACGCGCTTGTGCATTACTATGTGGGTGTTCTGCAAGTCCCATATGTCATACGCTGATGTGGCAATACGCTGACCAATTGGGCGGGGTATTTAAGCTCACCTAAGTCTGTTCTCTTTCTGCGTTCCTTCTGCATATGCGCTGTTTGTTCCCACCGCCACCCCAGGGCTCTGCTATTAGTTCTGTTATCTCCCTGCTCATAATGGTTAATGATTGTTATTTAATGTGCTGGGAGAAATATGTAACAGATAAAATATATCCACACTTGTATTCACATTCTATCATACAATATTGGTTCATTCTATCCGTGAGTTATCTGACTGAACCAAACATTGTTGTTGTTATTATGGTTGTCATCAGGTAGAAACCTCTTATATCCCCATATTCTAACTTTGGTAAATGTATGCGTTGTGGGCTTGTCAAAAACCACTACTGGTTCAAATCCAGTGCATTAACAGGACACACTTCAGCAGGTTACTCATTGACGGGCCATGCGTACACACTTTGGCCTTCTGTTCCACTGATGTCATCAATGTTTGCAAATTGCATCACAGCGCTGAGAGGCTATTTCATCATGTTTAACACATTCAACAACCGAACAAATGATTACCCTGTGTTGTTTTCCTGTCTTTTTTCAGCAAGTGTATAGACCAGTTGTTCTTAAAGGACAACTTTAGTTTTTTTCAACCAAGGTTCATGTTTTAGGTTGTTATTAGAGAAACTAAAAGGTGAGTGTTCATTTCCTTTCATTTGCTGCTTTCTTCCGTTTTGGGGATTTTAGCAGTTTTTGACAGGGGGGCGGGGGCATTCGAGCATGGGGCTAAATATGTATTTTTTTACAAAATATTATGGCGATTTATTTCTTTATTATTTACTATAGTCCTAATAAACCCCAAGAAATTACATCTGGCCACAAAAGATCACAGGATCTATTGAATGTGACAAACTGACATATTGAGCCTATTGAGCCTACACAGTATAAGCCTTCCCCCAGTAGGCTACCTTCACATTCAGTAGATCCTGTGATCTGCTGTGGCCAGATGTAATTTCCTGGGGTTTATTAGGACTATAGTAAATAATAAATAAATAAATCACCATCAAATTTGGTAAAAAAATACATATTTAGCCCCATGCTCAAATGCCCCCGCCCCCCTGTCAAAAACTGCTAAAATCCCCAAAACGAAAGAAAGCAGCAAATGAAAGAAATTTAACACTCACCTTTTAGTTTCTCTAATAACAACCTAAAACATGAACCTTGGTTGAAAAAAACTAAAGTTGTCCTTTAAGGTCAAGGACCGTCCAAATTGGTATGTATTAGAGCTCCATTTGTGCCAGGGACCCGTCCGCAATGAGAGAAGACTGTTGATATTATATTAGATTTAATACATAAAACTGTCTATTATATCTATATTATATTATATATATGTCGGGTGGAAACCTCATATGTCCAAAACTGTTCCCTTTCAGGATTCAAATTCAAAACCATAAACATGCAGCAGCTTGAAAGCTCAAAGTGTGTCGCTTCGCTTTTGTGTGACCCTGTAATGTATAGCATGATGAAATAGGGCATCCATTTATGAAGAGAATATACAGTATATACGGAAGTGGAGATAAGAGGTTTCTGTCCTCACAAGGAATCGCGATGAGATGAGATGTTAAATTGTAGATTGAAGAATGTTCAAATAACTATATTGGAGCAGTGTAGATGGAGAGAGTGAAACATAATGATGGATAATAATAGTAATTTTGTTTTATAATCTCTCATTGGACTTGGAAGTTCTAGCTGGTGAAATAATAGTGAAATGAAACCCCATGCGAGGACACAGACAACACATATTGAGGAAACGCTCACTCCCTATCGCACATAACACACCGCCGCACACACGCACACGCACCCGCACACACACGCGCACGCACACACACACACACACACACACACACACACACACACACACACACACACACACAGTCAATGTACAAAGGCGTTCCAAAGGGAACGAAATAGACTTCCTAATCTGTGGGTATTATAGCCATTGTCCGCAGGTCTGTTGTCTTGCTATAGGCAGCACGCAGTGAGAGAGTCCCACTTTTATTGTGTTATTAACAATCCTCATTCATTGACTGATGTCAGGCTTTCCAGGCAGACATTTTCTCAGCCCATAAAGCACGCAGCAGCCGCGGCTTCAACGCAACAGGGCGGTGGCTTAATTATGTAAAGAAATAGATATTTCCCCCTCCTGGAAATATCTCCTTATCCGTCGAGTGCGGGAAGAAAAGTTCTCAGATGTTTTTTTTTACTTGAGTAAAAGTAGTGATTCCACTATGTACATGTCATGTAACAGTATATTTTTTTAAAGCATAAAAGTATTGGTTGTCAAAATATTGTTTTTTTTAATCTTTTTTTAAATATATAAATTAACGCCCTACGACTACGTGATCATACCACAGCGTCACACAAAAGTATCCAAAACAGCAGATCTACAAGCTCCAAACGCAGGGCGAAGCAATGTGTTTTGAGCTTACCACAAAGTACCTCAAAACTGTACCCAAGTACAGTACTTTTACTTTACTTAAGTATTTAAATTTCTAGTACATGGGTTAATATGCTTTCCACCACTGCAGGGCGTTGGCTAATAGTTTAGAGAAATAGATATTTCCCTTTCTGGAAATTGTTGGTTGGTGTTTGAGGATGATTTGAGTCATCCATACTCATCTGAGCTGGCATTGACGTTGTCTGGACGTGGACATTTACAGTGTAACTACAGCATCACATTTCCAGTGGTCAAAGGACTCAAGCCCTGTACTTGAGTATGGCTAAATATTACGTAAGTGATGGTTGCTCAGTTAAATCTGGTACTTTGAGTTAAAGTACTGGAGTACTTGCTTTTAACGATGCTCAAGTATTCGAAAGTACAAATTACAAGGTAAAGTTTCTTGTTTTCCTCTTCAATGTATTAAATATAGATCAGTATTAAAATTATATTCAAAATATATTTGTCTTTGAAATGTAATTGGTTAAAAGTTAAGCTTTAAAAAAAAGGTCAGTCCAACACGCCGCATGACACGCTCCATATATGGCCGTCTCCATATATGAAGATCACGACACTGACCTCATCAAACCGGCAGCCAGCGAAAACTAGAGTTTTCAACAGGCTAGAAAATTAAATCCCGGCCCTACCTGGGCCCTCATCAAACCCTGTACACTTAGATCTCAATATATGGAGCTGACCTGTTCAGACATTCCATATGTTATATCTGACCTCATCCAACACTGTACACTAAAGACACTGACCCCGCTGCCACCCAAAGATCTCCATATATGGAGCTGACCTGTTCTGACCAGTACAGAATTCCAGTACAAAGCGTCAGTGCGTGCCCAGAAGTCTGCCCATCACCCAGGCGTGCACGCGACCATATACTATCTTATTTGACATGTTTCTATCCTTAGTTTTTCTCCTTGTTCTTCATCCAGGTTCAGGTTTATTGAATAGATACAGAGTATAAATACAATGAAAATTATTTAGCTCAGAGCACTCTGATCCAATCTGATCCATCTCCATACTTACTCTTCTAACAAAAACTACAAAATGATGGTGCATGCACGGCAGAAGAAAAAAAAAGGAATCTCACACACTTCTTTACACCTGTAAACCTGTGATGTGACGAGAAAGTCTGTCCTGATTTGGATTGGAAACATTACATTTTGCATAACCAAGTATAGTAAAAGTACCTCAATATGGCACTGGTATGTACATTTGCACGTAGTAAGTAGCCTTGCCGAGCCATGAGACCCATAGGGCATGATGTACAAGTACACCCCCTGGACATGACGCTTGTATGTCGCAGGGATTTACCCCCAATCCATCCCTTGATGCTGAGTGTCAAGCAGGGAGGCACTGGGTCCCCGACCCCGACCTCCCAATCTCAGGGCGGACACTCTAACCACAAGGCCACTGAGCTGGTACATTTGCACGTTGACTATTGAATATATGAGCACCCATAAACACCCACATGTTCAAACATACTGGAGCTCCATGTATGGTATGGCAGTTTATGGCTTGGCAACACATTGTTGAGGTCATGTGTGCATCATCATGGTTGATAAAAGATGAGAAAAGCTTCAGATCGCAATTATTTGATATTTAGATTTTAAATAGGTATACCGGGCACTTTTCTGTCAGGCGCACGCATGGCTAATAGCACACTACTTATCATTCCTCCCCAGAAACCTCAGTCATGAGTTGTGAGGCAGGTTTTACTGAACCGTCGACCCGCCGACGAGACGCAGAGTGAGTAGACAGAAACGGTGCATGGCATCGTATAATTAGCATTACTGAGGACCAATTATATGAAGATACGGCTGAAAATGGATGGAGTGCTCCTTTAAAGTAGTTCAAAATGTTGAGTGCTTCTCATCCACCACTGGCATTATGTACTTGTAAAAACCGCACCCTGCCGCTATACGTCATTGCCATGCGGATGGGAAAAGCATCCCAGCCCAGACTGACGGTGCTTCCCGGGGCTGCCCTCTCTCCCTCTCGACCCATGGACGATGATGATGATGATGATGGTAGTGGTGGGACCAGAACATTCCTGCCATTCCCACTCGGCACCGTGTTCTTCCACAGTGGAAGAATTAACTCAGATCTGTTCACTCAGTAGTTTGAAATAAACCTCTTGTCTCCATTTTTTTTTTCTTTTTTAGAATTAACACCCTAGTCCCTACTTGATCATACAGCGGCACACAAAAGCATCAAAAGTAGCAGATCCACAAGCTCGACACGTGGTGCGAAGCGACGAGTTACGAGCTTGTAGATCTGCTACTTTGATACTTTTGAATTTGAATCCTGAAAACTAACAGTTTTGGACATAATGACGTCCCCCCCCCCCAACAGAGACGATATGCTCTTTATGATTTTTTAATACACAATATTGTTGTAGTACTCGAGTCATTGACTCGTCTCGAGTCCTGTCTCGAGTCCACATATTAATTTACTCGTTCTTGTCTCTTGACCACGGGCCTCGGGACTCTTCCCCCAGGAGTCCACTCGAGTCACGATGGCGCTTCAGGATGGGGGGGGGGGGGGGTCAGATCTGTACTGGACCCAGTTCCTCTTTGTCCTAAATTATGTATACTCAGTATTTATCCATAAAATTGTACACTAAATAGTAATGAAATAATGACCGACCTTTGCCTGTTACAGGCGCTCAATTGCGCTATGTTGGAAGAATGTCAATGCCCCTACGATCGGCTTTTGGCTGAGGAACTTAACAACAAGTTTGGCACATGAGAAACTAAATTATGTAATTAGGAAGAAACCTGCGGTATTCTATAAGATATGGGAGAAGTTCTTGGACTTCATTAAGCGAGGTGATATTGAAGAGGCTTTGGATGTATAGTGGTTAACTGAGTAGTCAGCTGTGGGGTGGGGGTAGGGAACTGTGACGGACATTGGGCATTTGTTTGTTTAACTGTATATGTAATGTGTTTTATTTTATTTTTATTTTTATTTATGTCATTATTTATTTATTTTTGTTCTGTATTTATTATTGTCAAAACATTTTGTGATAAGATTTTGTTTGTATGTGTGCTGCCATGGGGATGTGGGGGGAAAAAATATATGTCAATTGTTTTGAAAATACTTATTTGTACTGTAAAGAAAATGAATAAACATATGTTTAAAAAAAATAATATCTGTACTGGACATGGAGTGTGTCTTGAGTGTACAGGGTTTGATGAGGCCATATCAACATATGGAATGTCAGAATATAGGTCAGCTCCATATATGTAGATCTAATGCAGGTTTTCAATAGTAAACGTAACAAACTAGCAAAAAAAGGCTACAATATTTGCCTTTACACCTCTGAGATACAGTGGAGTAGAAGTGTAAAGTACAGTATAGTACCTGAAAATTGCACTTATTTGAGTAAATCATCTCGTCGGGTGGAAACCTCATAATTATGTCCAAAACTGCTACTTTTTAGGATTCAAATTCAAAAGCATCGAAAGTAGCATATCTACAAACTCAGTCTAAACGGTTCAAGCTTGACTGTGACGTTGTGGTATGATAAGGTAGGGTGTTAATTTAGGAAAATACACAAAAAGTCAGAATACGGAGATATGAGGTTTCTGTCCGACAGCAACAAAATGTACTTTCCAGCCTTTGCTCTCAACCCGTGGATGAAGATGATGATGGGACCAGAGATTCTTGCCATTCCCACTCGGCCCCAAAATGAGCTTCCCATCTCAGGGTAAAAAAAGGGCTGACGGGTGCGCATAATGAAGTCAGCACTGACACACATAATGACAAGGGCTGAAAGATTTAAGGAATGACTAATTGGTGGGTAGTGGGATAAAAAAAAAGAATCAAATTATACAAAAATCTAGGTTTTTCCTGCGTCATGTTTTTTTTGTTTGTTTTACTGATATGTATATCTTCACAGATGATGCCTTAACCCAGAGAATCATTATCATGTTAAATGGCATCCAATTACAGATAATACAGATCTATGTTTGTCTAGCGATGGGTCTGAACTGAAAGTGCACTATGAGGTGGTTTGACAGGGCAAAAAAGGGACATAAAACAATCCTTGTTAGAGCCATGTTCAGTGGTGAGTACTGTACTATCGATAGTTTTGATACTTTTGTGCGACACTGTATGGTCATAAATGGAAACAATTCCCCAGGACTTTTTCGTGTTTGCTCCTTAATGTCTGACTGCACATGTGTGCTGTTCCTGGCAAATAAAGTATTCAATCAATCAAGTACTGTAGGACATTTGTTTACAAAAAAATGCAAAACATTAGAATATGGACATGAGAGGTTTCTAGTCAGCAACGATATGTAGTAGCAGGTATGTAAATGAAGTTAGGAGAAAGAAAGCATCGCAGGGAGGTGTGTAAATGAAGGCGCCGCAATATTGCAATATTAAAAGCATCATCAGGTACCGTACATGAGGAGCAGTTCAGTAGAACACTAACCGATATGGATTACGTTAAGTTGTACGCTTAAAGCAGCACTACGATACTTTCCTCTTCTTATTTATTTGAACAGTTTCCTGTGCACGTGGTGACAGTTTTACCACTGAGCTAATAGAGCCAGTCTGTTTGCTATGGGGACACATTTAATCTTAACCATCAGGTCAAAATTCGTGTCAGATCCTGTGTCTGATTCTGATTGATTGATTGATTGATTGATTACTTGATTGATTCTTCAGTTTGTAGAATATTGGTACAGGTTCAAACGAAAGTACAGGTCAATACACAAACTGCTACTAAGAGGATAACCAGAAAAAACATGTTTACATAAGGGTCCTCCATTTTCAATTCATCAGAACATTTAAAGACATACAAATATACACTTCTATAAAAAAGAGAAATCATCATATATACAGTTAAAGAATACAGATTGGACAAATGTCCTTATTTTATAAAGAATAAAGTGTAAAAAAAAAGTTAACAATTATCTGCAACACAATTGATGCCAATATAGGCTTCTATTTCATTACTCAAGTAAGAAATCGTTGAATACAGGACTTTTACTTGTAACACCTGTATTTCTACATGGTGGTATAGCCTATTGCTACTTTTACCTATAAGTAGAAAAATCACAGCACATCTTCCACCAACGCAGACCGCTGCACTTCACGTATGTTTCGCACACTATAGCGTCTATAATATGCTTTGCATATCAATAGGTAGCTTTAGACATTTCCCAGAATAGTACCAAGCCGAGCTGGCTAGCCACTTCCATTCACCGCGCTCACTCACAGGAGGGCCGAGCTGCCTTGCTTATGAATAGGCCGTAATTACACTGTGATGGAAAACACTAATGCAGCCCCGTAAAAATAGGAGACACTTAAGATCGCTAGAATTACTATTTCCAAGCTCCCCAAAGCCAGAGAAAATGCAGCGTGGAAGAACACCGCTGTTGCTATAACCAACAAACAACCAAGCAAGTACTTGTAGTTCAAGCTGCTGTTTGTTTTTCTCACCTCGTAAAGTGAAACCAGTGTCCTTTTAACACCATCTAACGAGGACTATTGGTACATGTAGTTTAATTGTTTTAACCACATGAAGTCTAAGACTTGCTAGACTGGGCAATATACAAATTATAGGTGAAAACAAACATTCAGTGAAAATGCATCTTGACGTCTTGTGAGCCTGTATTTCGCTACTCGCATACAATAAAGTAGCCTACACAAGGTTTAAACTGCGGCCTAAATGAATAATTGTGGAAATCTAGTGATTCATGACACAAAGACATAAAGGGATTTGAGAATCACTATTTTTGCTATTGTTGCCAAGATTTACGAGGGACCAATGGGACGCACATTCTTGAAGCGCTAATTAGCATTACGTCAATGCATTGTGTAATGTGTAGCAATGACTCAGACTCAAGTCACTCACTTTACCCTTTACCCTATGTGTGTGTGTGTGTGTGTGTGTGTGTGTGTGTGTGTGTGTGTGTGTGTGTGTGTGTGTGTGTGTGTGTGTGTGTGTGTGTGTGTGTGTGTGCGCGCGCGCACACGTGCGTGCGTGCGTGTTCATGCACAATGCAGTCATAACTGATAAGGCCGATATCACAGAGTCCTTCACCATTCCTAATCAAAATGATTGAAAACTCCAAGGCCATGAGGGGACCTTCAAGTCCGTATCTCTTGAACATTGTTTGTGTGGCGTTTGGTGCAGATTGGAGCAACAGTGTGCCCTGTCCGGACGTTACGTTTGTGTCGTCCAGTCGTCCATGGTTGACCCATGGTTGAAATTATGTACTCAAAACTACTTCTTTCATTTTCACAAAAAAAAAGGAGCAGATCTACAAGCTCACTATAATGCATTCTGATGCAATGCGTTGTGAGCTTGTAGATCGGGGCTTAAGGAGTTAATGATCAATAATTATAGTTCAATAACATAACACAACACGACTGAGTTGTTAACCATTCGAGGATCCTAATCAATGATTAAACGCTGTGATGGATTCTGGCCGGGCCATTCACGGAATTCACTTTACGCCCAACGGATCACGTTCTGAGAACTGTGCCATTCCAGCACTATCAGCAACGGTGGAAGTAGTACTCAGAAGTAGTAATCAGAAGTAGTACTCAGAAGTAGTAATCAGAAGTAGTACTCAGAAGTAGTAATCAGAAGTAGTACTCAGAAGTAGTACTCAGATTGTTGTAATTTTAACGCACGCACGCACGCACACACGCACGAACGCACACACGCACTCACACACGCACGCACGCACGCACACACGGCTTGCATCATCCTTGATATAATTCACTTTACGCCCAACGGATCACGTTCTGAGAACTGTGCCATTCCAGCACTATCAGCAGTGGTGGAAGTAGTACTCAGAAGTAGTACTCAGTTTGTTGTAATTTTAACTCACGCACACACTCGCACGCACGCATGCACACACAGACGGCTTGCATCATCCTTGATAGATGTGTTGTAAAGCTAAACACTGTGAATAGAGTTGGGCGAGCACAGCGGGGGGTAAGAAGCCTGAGTGAAACAAAACGACATCAAACTAACCAGAGCGGAACAGGACAAACATCATGTCATGATGCTATATTTAACACACACAGCGGTTACAGTGTGTGAGCATACGGTACCGCGTACGAGACAGCTTGTGTATATTGTTGCTGTCAGGCAGAAACCTCTTATCTGGTGTTCTTTGGTAAATGTACATCCTACTGGATCAAACTACAGCGTTACACCAAAGCATCGACAGGAGCAAATATACAAGCTGAAGTGCGTGATTTGAGCTTGTGGATTTAGCAATTATTTTATTTTAATCCCGAAAAGTTACAGATTTGGACATATGAGGTTTCCACCTGACGGAGATGTTATGCTGGCCACATAGTCTACGTGTGTGTGTGTGCACGAGCGGTTGCCTGTGCATGTACGTGTGTGCTGTGTGCATGTGTATAATAGTGTGTTTGCTTAGCACTCGTCAGTCGTCACCCATTCCTCCTGTGCACGTGTGTGTGTGTGTGTGTGTGTGTGTGTGTGTGTGTGTGTGCCATCCATTTCTACAGTGTTCCCTCTGACTCACAACTCCCACGGAATCCTGCTGACTTGCCTTCCCGCTCTCTCTCTCTCTCTCTCTCTCTCTCTCTCTCTCTCTCTCTCTCTCTCTCTCTCTCTCTCTCTCTCTCTCTCTCTCTCTCTCTCTCGCAGTGGTGTAAAGTAAATTTAGTTTTTAAGTACCATTTTGAGCTACATTTACTTGAATATACTGTATACCGAATATATATTTTAAAGTGAACATTAACTAAAATCTTTGCCTCTGGGGGTGCCTGGAACTAAATATTATGAGATGGGGGGGGAATCAGCGGCCAAATATCATTTTGGGTATCCTTGGCATGAAAAGATTTGAGAACCACTGACATAGAAACATATACTGTATTAGTTTACTGAGAAACATAAAAACATACAGAGCATAGCCGTTTGTGTTCTATAAGTGGACATTGGTAACATAGCGCTAGTCAACATGCCAAAGTGGGGCACATGAACCAGGTTTTACTAATTATATACACTGAGTCAAACTTGTGATGCTGGTCCTTGTCATTGAAACTGTCAACTGGTTGTGTCCGGTCAGTCGGTCACAA
>NC_139700.1:39811729-39854229 GCF_964188405.1 Protomyctophum parallelum
TTCATTCAAAACAGGATTTGGGTTTAAAATTGGTTAGTGTCCCTAATTGTCCCTTCAAGTGGTTACATTAACAATAGACCACATTGTTGTCACTGTGATTTGGATAAAAGTGTGTGAACAGAGTGAACAGCAGTGTGAACGGTGATTGACAGAGCATTCACAGCCCTGCAGGGTGAACTCCATTGTGCTCCAGAGAGAGCAACAGGTTTATGTGAGCAAACAAACAGCATTGTACCCTGCACGCTGTTTTGACACCCCATCTGTCATGGAAGAAACCGCTTTTCTTCATATTTAAACTGTTTTATTTGTAAATTACCACCTTGCTTGATCATACTACGGCGTCACATAAAAGCATCAAAAGCAGATCGACAAGCTCAATCGAGCGTGTCGATCTGCAATTTTTTTAATTTGTCACACTTTTGTTGAGAAGTGACACATTGTGTGCTTTGTAGATAATTTGTGAACATCCAAAATATAATATAGGGGGTAATCGGTTCATGTATGTTTTGCAGCAACAATCAAAATCTACAAAAGTAACTAGTAACTAAAGTTTTCAAATTATTGTAGTAGAGTAAAATGTACAATATGCAGTATTGAGTATATATACAAAGTTACTTTCTACCAGTGAGTATATATACTAAGTAACTTTCTAGCAATGGGAACCAAGTAACATTGCACCCGAGTTGTTTTGACATCCCATCTGTCGTGCTGCAGTCCCATCATCGCCATGACAACACCCGTCTACAAGACCACTATGAAAATGACAGCTCCACTCAAACACGCGTGTAAAAAAAGAAGCCCTCGTAAAAACACACGCACTCATAAAAACGCACACACAGGCAGGGAACGCACATTAACACACATACGTGAAAAGAATACATCTGCAGTGCACGCACACACACACACAAAAAGACACAGGCAGGCACACACATACTCTCACACTCATACACCACCTGTGTTCCCAACCACCCCCTCCTCCTTCTCCCCCCCATCTTTGCTATCTGTGGGGGTGGGGGTGTGGGAGGGAGCACTCAGGGATGGTGAGAGTCAAATGTTTTGAAAGTTTCCAAAGGTTTTCAAGAGATCCAGACACAAGCTCACAATTTGTTTTACATTTGTATCCATGAAATGCTACAATGCTTATTTATAGTAGGGTTGTTGTAGCCTTAGATGTGTGTATACGTCTCTGTAAACTTTTATTAATCATTGATGGTGTCATGATTGTGAAGTTACCTCTTCTGTACCTTCTTATTGTACTTCTTAAATGTTTAAAAATTGGGTCACATGTATGAAAGCATACATTACAGTGTACTGTATGTATTCCCTTTGAATTGAAGATAATTCAGTGAGAGGGGTATGGGCTCCTGCGTCCGTACAGTATGTGCGTTTGCACGGGTGCACGCGTGTCGTGCGTGAGTGTGATACATACAGAGAAAAGAGGGAGAGAGAGAGAGAGAAAAAAAAAGAGTACAGTGGAATGATTTAAGCTCTTCTCTCCTGTATGAGAGAAGTTGGCAGGGTTTTTGGAGAGGAGGTGGGGGTTTTCTGTGTGTGTGTGTGTGTGTGTGTGTGTGTGTGTGTGTGTGTGTGTGTGTGTGTGTGTGTGTGTGTGTGTGTGTGTGTGTGTGTGACTGTGTGTGTGTGTGTGTGTGTGTGTGTGCAGCTGAGACAGCAGATCTCTGTGGAGGCCCAGTGCCAATGTCAAGGTGCTGAGTGAAAATAGACGCACGCACAGACACACACGCACACGCACACGCACACACACACACACACACACACACACACACACACACACACACACACACACACACACACACACACACACACACACCTGTCCTCAATTAATAGTTGGAAAACTTTCTCTAATCCAGAAAAACTCCAGAAATACAAGGAGTTTTGCAACATGTTGCACACAACACACACAAACTCACACATGTTCAGCCCTATACAGCAAGAGTATTCAACTACATCAAGACATGTGACAACAAAAATAAAAACATTGTTCATGGTTAACCATTTAACTGGTCGCCGTTAAGCCATTTTTAACCGGTAAATACTAATGCTTAAATGGTACATTTAGTAGAGCGTACAGTATGTGCATGCATAAAGTGACTTGAGTGGCAAATCAAGTGGCAAAGTGAGTGGAACAGTGAGTATACTGTTGTTTAACATTGTTTAATGCAATCAGACAGGACTTTTCTGTTTGGATGTATATGGGCTCCCAGGCGAAAAATAAATATATTTATTCCATACTTAAGTACACTTTTAACACAGAAAGTATGTTAAATGTATACTTGTAGTGTCTCTAATCATATTAATAGTACATTTTTGCTAAATATAATATAAGTGAACATAAATTAATTTGTGATTTAGCACATTTGTGATAAGTGTACTAAATGAGAAATATATTTCAAATAGTATGAAAATATGCTTTTCATGAGTGCATTAATTTTATGTTTACTTTTGTCTAACTTAAATACATATAATCACAAATACATTTGTGATTATTATATTTTAAGTACTTTAACAATATATTCACAACAAGTTCTCCTGAACATGCATTTATTGTAAGATGTACTTTAATATAATACTTAAAAATACATTTGTGATTATTATATTTTAAGCACTTTAGCAATATATTCATATCAAATTCTCCTGAACATGCATTTATTGTAAGATGTACTTTAATATAATAATTAAAAATACATTTGTGATTATTATATTTTAAGTCCATTAGCAATATATTCATAGCAAGTTCTCCTGAACATGCATTTATTGTAAGATGTACTTTAATATAATAATTAAAAATATATTTGTAGATTGTATTTTTTAAATGCACTCTTAGCATATTTTAAGTAAATATATTTGTAGATTGTATTTTTAATACATTATAAATACAATACAAGTATAAACTTTCAGTATATTAAGTTTAAGTATATTAAGTACTAATGTGCTATAAATACTGCCAGGTGAAATGGGAGTGGCTAGAGGAAGTCCATTTCCCAGCATACACTGGGGCGCCAAGGACCGTGTGTTATTGTTCTTATTTGTGTTATTATTTGAATATTAGAATGTATACTGGAGTTATGTTATGGGTAATTGTGTTTAGGGTTTTGTTGTGGAGTTATTTGGTGATTTATGTTTTATGTGATTTGTTAGTAAAACCATGAATCTAAATGTCTGTTGGTTTGATCAGTCCCTCTCCCCTTTTCCCATTCATATGTATAGTAACATGGTTGCTCCAATTAAGAGTTATATACACAAATATATGCAAATGTATACTTTTCTGAAGTATATATATAATATATATATACTTTGGAAAAGTATACATTTGCATATATATTATATATAATGCTTAAAATGTATTTGGAGTATAAAAGTCATTCATTTGAAGTATACTTGTATTAGTTTCAAGTATACTATCAAATATATTTTAAGCACATTAGTTTGTAATGTTATTATATTAACACATTGGTAGTATATTTTAAATGCATTTATTTAATACTTGATATACACTTATAATACACTATAAAAATACACTATAAATATAATATAAGTATGCTTTTCACTCATCGGAAAAAGTATACTTGGGATACTGGAAGTATATTTTCAATTGAACACTATTTTTTGTCAGAAAAGTGTTAAAAAGTATAGAAAAAATATATTTAAGATATGTTTAAGTAGATCTGATAGTGTATTCGAGATAAAGTATATTTTAAGCACATTAGTTCATAATGTTATTCTATTAACACATTGGTAGTATATTTTAAATGCATTTATTTAATACTTGATATACACTCGATATATTCGAAAATACACTATAAATATAATCTAAGTATGCTTTTCAAAAGTATACTTGGGATACTGGAAGTATATTTTCAATTTAACACAATTTTTTTGGTCACAAAAGGGTTAAAAAGTATAGAAAAAATATATTTAAGATATGTTTTAGCACATCTTAAGTGCAACTTAAGTATAAAAAGTACAACTTAAGTAGTTTCAAAATAGCACAATTTAAATTCAAATAGTTTCAAGTACAAATAAGTACATTTAGTATACTTTAAAAAAGTATACTAAATATATTTCTTTTTCGCCTGGGCTGTCAAGGCCAGAAAGTAGTTTTTGCCACTCCGTAGGCATTCCTGGATAACTTCTGGGTATGATGATGATGATGATGATGTCACGCGCATAACCTCTATACTTTATCCATTGATATCTTTCCTTTTTTAGTGCAAATACCAAAAGCAAGCTTTTAAAAAAAGTGAGAGTAAAAGTGGTTATAAATGTCTGTGTTAAAATGGTTATCCCCATGGCATTGTTATTGTACAGACAGACAGACAGACCTCTATTGTGCTAAAATGACTGGGCCTGCTGGGATTGACCTCTAGACGCAGGCTGTTTGGCCAACGGTGGACTGGTGGGAATGACCTTTTGACCCGCACAGACCTCCTTCCTGCTTGCTTCTCACTACCCGCTGAGAGAGAGTGTGTGTGTGCGTTTGCGTGTGTGTGTGTGTGTGTGAACCTACTCAGATCCATCATCACCAGTGTTGAAGAGAAAAGACACTAAACTTGGTTGTCATTGTCTCCACCAGGCCGAAGGCATGGGGAGAGTATGTTTTGCACTCCGTCCGTCCGTCTGCCTACAGCTAATCTCCGGCATCGTTGGCAGTGCATCAAATAATACATAGAAATAAGAGTATACACACAGTAACCATGTCAGATAGTGTCCTTACTGTAATGAACTGTTACCATTGTTACTTCTGTGCCTAGGCTTTTATTTTCGTTCGCATTCAGCTCAAAAATGAAAGCCTGGGGAAACGCATTGGAAAATCTTGCACAGGAAGCCCACTTCCTTGTATTTCGCTAACCAATAACAGTGCTCCAAATATGGTGATGTCAGTGTTCTCTGCTCTTTTCTACCAGGGAGGGGCGGAGAGGAGGGGGTGCTCAGAATCGGTGAACCAATAGGATCCGCCGCCTGTTTTTGACCGGCACACGCCCCTCTAGACCAGAAACCATACAGGCTGGGCCAGGCTACTTCCCCTCTAGACCAGAAACCATGCAGGCTGGGCCAGGCTACTTCCCCTCTAGACCAGAAACCATGCAGGCTGGGCCAGGCTACTTCCCCTCTAGACCAGAAACCATGCAGGCTGGGCCAGGCTACTTCCCCTCTAGACCAGAAACCATACAGGCTGGGCCAGGCTACTTCCCCTCTAGACCAGAAACCATGCAGGCTGGGCCAGGCTACTTCCCCTCTAGACCAGAAACCATGCAGGCTGGGCCAGGCTACTTCCCCTCTAGACCAGAAACCATGCAGGCTGGGCCAGGCTACTTCCCCTCTAGACCAGAAACCATGCAGGCTGGGCCAGGCTACTTCCCCTCTAGACCAGAAACCATGCAGGCTGGGCCAGGCTACTTCCCCTCTAGACCAGAAACCATGCAGGCTGGGCCAGGCTACTTCCCCTCTAGACCAGAAACCATGCAGGCTGGGCCAGGCTACTTCCCAGCTAATTACTCTACTCAAACCGCCCATCTCGAAACATCCTGTTGACAACCTTCTCGGTAATCTCATCCCGCCGTGAAATAATGAACAACGAAAAGCCAGAATTTTGTTTAATTGAAATGTTAACAAAATAACGAAAGAACAGAGAGAGAGAGAGAGAGACAAGAGTCAAGAGATTCAGATTCAGGTCACATTGATTCTCATTAGGAACAAGACACACACCTCTTGGCTTTAGGGCCCGACGACCTGGCTGTACATTCTGTGCAACTAATGGACTCATGTGATGTGTTTTTTCTTTCTCTCTTTTTTTGCTTCGCAAGAGGCTTACAGTAGCCTGTTGTTACACAACTCCAGATTACACTCCCTGCCTGTCTTCAAAAACTCCGAGAACTTAGACACAGCATGAGGGCCTTATCTGCTGCTTCTTATCAGCAAGCCTTTGGCACAGTATTGGTCTCAGTGTCTCTCCTCTCTCTACGGCAGAGCTCTCATAGTGCCTCTCTCAGGTCCTTCTGCAGATCTGCAAGTTCAACTTTTGCAATTTTATAAAAGAAAAAGGTTTGGGCCCATGGGCCGGCTGAGCGGTCCAGGCACCTAGGCTGGTAATCCAATCCGATGACCTTTGCTGCGTGTCTTCCCCCCCATCTCTCTCCCCCTTTCCTGTCAAACTACTGTAACTCTATCAATCAAGGCAAAAAGCCCCAAAAATATCTTTTTGACGTAATTATGAGGTTTCCCCCCTGACAATATGTTGCAAAATTACATATGTGTGTCAATTACAGTATACAGGTTCAAATTTCAGTGAGTTTCGAGTGCTGAAATCAAATCTAGCAAGCTGTCTGACTGAAGAAATGCAGTGGAGTTAAAAGTACAATATTTGTCTTTTAACACGCTAGAGTTTTCTATTTGCTCAGGCTTGGTGGTGCTGAGCGATTAACATTGGGACTTCTGAACTTTTTCGGGGCCCACAGCGAGGGGCCTCTTATAGCGAGAATCACACCGCATAAATCAAAAGGAAGCCAAACTAGTCCACTTCAATTTAAAAAAAAAATTATGATTCTACCATCTTCCATTCTGGAGATATTGACCTTTTTCTAACACCTGCTTTTCGCAGCACGCTGCTCTTTTGAAAAAACAGCAGAGATATGGAAGGTTGAAGTTGACAGACATTGACAGACAGATATAAAAATGAACACAAATAATATCATATACATACTACACACTGAATGAAAGCCCTGAATGTCTACTTTTAGGAGGAAAACAAATACACATGGTCCCATGTATAGTTTGTCAGTAATTGGCTATTGAATGCAGCTTGCGCCCACCAGAGAGGATTTCAGTGCAATGTTGCGCAACATTGCACTGCTCACTTCACAGGGGTGTGATTTTCATTATTATTACAGTAGAAGTATTTTTCTTATGAAAGCAGAGAGTCTTCTGTTTCATACGGTATATAGTATGTACATTTCGCTATAGGCCTTATTTTGTGAATAATAGTTCTTCTGGTCCATGCATTTTCTGAAATCCTCTCTGGTGGGCGCAAGCTGCATTCAATAGCCAATTACTGACAAACTATATTTGTATATATTTGTATATTTGTTTTCCTCCTAAAAGTAGACATTCAGGGCTTTCATTCAGTGTGTAGTATGTATATGATAATAATTTATTTATGTTTATATCTGCCTGTCAATCTCTGTGACTTTAAACCTTTATAACTCGCTATGATAACTTCATGAGGAAATGCTCACTTCACAGGGGTGTGATTTTTATTATTATTACAGTATTAGTTTTTTTCTTATGAAAGCAGAGGGTCTTCTGTTTCATACGGTATATAATATGTACATGTCGCTATAGGCCTTATTTTGTGAATAATAGTTGGACCTGAACAACTGCATTCAATAGCCTACTGACAAACTGTACATGGGATCAATATTATGTATTTGTTTTCCTCCTAAAAGTAGACAATTAGGGCTTTCATTCAGTGTGTAGTATGTATATGACAATAATTTATTTATGTTTATTTTTATATCTGCCTTCAGAACGATAGTATAACGGTGATATGCGTTACTGGATCGGTGAGTTTAGTGGTTGAGGTTGACATGTCTGGACATGTTTGAGGAAAGAAGCACAGGAGAGAGAGATGATCAAATAACTGGCTGCTTTGTTGGACAACGCTATCTTCACTTTGTTTGGGCAAAGAAGCAGAGATCAGCGATGGAAAAGAGTTTTATCCACGGCAGATAAGTAATGACGTATTATCGAGGGACCGCCATGATCAACTAACTGCCTGGGACCGAGGCTACGTTGTCACCAGCCAATGCAGCCATCGCTATCCGTTGTGTGATTGTAGCCTTTTTATTCATTATAATTGCAGTGATAAGACCTATATCACAGCCGGGCGTCTCTCTCGATACCGTGGATATAGCCTACATCCACAATCACACAACGGATAGCGATGATGGCTGCATTGGCTGACGAAGACGTAGGCAGTAAGTTGATCATGGCGGTCCTTCGATAATACGTCATTACTTATCTGCCGTGGATATAAAGCTCTTTTCCATCGCTGATCGTGCTTCTTGCCCAAACAAACAAAGTGAAGACGCGATGGCGAATGCGATGCACACAACGGATAGCGATGGCTGGTGAAGACTGAAGACGTAGCCAGGCAGTTAGTTGATCATGGCGTGTGCCGTGTGCGTGTTGAAAACGTTATGAAATGGCGATCGTTGAAGATTATTCTTGGTTTATATACTGGCAGAGGGCAAATCGACACGACTGCGTTATATCTTTTTCCGAGAATGAGAGAGCGGTGCAAGGCGATTGCAAGGCGCAGTGTGGCCTGGGGCCAGTGGGGGGGGAACTCAAACTGCAATGCGATCCGGGCAGAAGAGACTCCCCCCACAAAGATTCCTCGGGAGAAACCATGTAGAAACAGGAGGGGAGGGGGAATCGAGTGTATTCACAGACACTAGACTACTACTAGAGTATGGGTAACTCCATTTTAGATGCCCTGACATCTGCGTTGGTCTATGCCGTTGCCGTGCAGACCCATACGTGTAATGGAGGCATTGGAGGAGGGAGCGTCTTCGCCACAGACAGACCTCTTTTCAGGAGGGAGGGGCTTTTTACTCCCGGATCACATATTGGAGCTTCCTGGAGACGATCGCTGTTATTTTCTTCGGTGTCCTGGAGCATAGGACGTTGATGTACAGTAAGCAATAAAAAAACGTATAAAACGTATACATACGCTTCGCGCGTACGGCGTTCGATATTAATAAAGCGTATGGATACGTTTCCAGCATTTTTTGTGTTAAATGTATAGTGGAGCAAAGGTCCTGCCTGAGTATTGAAAAATACATACACTCAAGTAAAGTACGGATACTCACACTCACAAAATGTAGCACATGTAAATTGCCTCTGTCGGCTGGAAAACTGTCCAAGCTTGTAGATCGGCTACTTTTGATGCTTTTGTTTGCACAAAAAGTCAGTATACATGGAGATAAGAGGTTTCTTAGTTATTGTGCCCCGCTGGCCGAGGAGTCAGTTGTCCTCCTTGTGTGTTTGTCTCACTCTGAGGATCAATGTAACCTCTTATCTTCATGTCTTATCTGACCCAGACGCCCCTGTCTATCTGCTGCCTAAACAGTGGGAGGTGGGAGAGAGAGACATGTCTCTCTTTGTCTAAATGTCTCTCTTTCTTATCCCTTATGCCTCCATTTTCTTTACATCAGCACTCCTGTGTACTGCTATACTGCCTGCATGGATAATGGAAACAATACATTTTCATTTGCGTATATAGCATCCTTTATACAGACCTCTGCTTTTTAAAAACAACACTAGGACAGGTGCGAGTTTAAGGGGATAAACTGGGGGCTATTCAAATATACATTTCTACTGTTTTCGTGAGTGTAATTGAAATTACAAAAGGAGCAGCTCGACAGGCTCGATGCGCGTCGCTCCGCGCCGTGTTTTGAGTCACGCTTAGAGAGTTTGTGGATCTGCTGCTTTTGATGCTGCTTTTATGATGTGTGTGTGACGCTGTGGTACAATGTTAAAATCTGGAGATAAGAGGTTTCTCGGGGATCCGTGGGGAGGCTGGTACTGGTACTGTACCCTTCCAGGTCACAGTGGGCTGCTCCCTCCGCAGCTCTAGACGCCTGCAGTCAAGGAGGATTACACACACGCCTACTGATAAGGACACGATAACGCCCCGAACAGCACATCTATCACTCTTAGCAGGGATTACCACGGTTAAGACGCCAACAAGAAGGCTCCTATTTGGCTGCCGTCAGAGGTGGAAAAGTAACTACGTACTGGTACTTTTTTTATCGAGGTACTTTTACTTTACTTGAGTATGTTTAGGTTTATTCCCCCTCACAGGGTGTTGCGAATGACGCTTTGTGACCTCGTAGAGTTTCTATTTTCAAGTTTAAAAAAAATCAATACAGAACTTGTACTTTTAGTATTTCTACTTTGTGCTATTGCTACTTTTACCTCGTAGTTCTTCCACTTGGCTTCTATCTTCAACAACGGATTAAGCTGAAATACTGTCGGAGGGGGAATACGGCTACAGGTTTGATTAAACAAAGCACTCAGCTTAAGAGAAAGGGAGAGAGTGTGCGTGCGTGTGACAGAGTGAGGGAGATGGTAGAGCCAGAGATATGGGCGTGCAAGGGGATGTATGTACTGCATGGAGTTGATAGATGGAGAGATGAGAGGAGCCGGACCCCTGGGGGCCCCCAGGGACCCATAACAAGTTCAATCTGGAAGACCTCGATCTCACATAAAATGTCTTCACTCACCTTTTAACCAATCATGATGCTTGTGAAATACTCAGCCATGATCATCACACTCTATCTCTCTCTCTCTCTCTCTCTCTCACATGCACGCACGCACGCACACACACACGCACGCACGCACGCACCAATGTCTTTGGTTTAGATCCATGATTTCTTAAAGGTAGGGTAAGTGATATGATATAAAGTGATTAAAAGGTTAAATCACTATATTCTGATAGTAATCATTGCTATATTGTTTGTTCAACAAGCAGCAGGGGGTCTCCCTGTCTCTCCAGCGCTTTAATAAACAGAAAATGCATTTCCAGGTATAGGTGACAAAACTTCAGCCAATCAGGAGAAAGTTGTCATTCATCAGATTAATTTGTAGGCCTATAGTGTTCCAGTTCCAATGTTGTCTACTCATTTCTTTGTGTAATCACTTACAATTCCACTTGTTTAATCTGTATCCCGACTGAGTTCTCTATGCAGATTGGAACAAATTTTTATCCAGACCTGAAAATCAATTTTCAGTTTAATAAAAAACGGGAGAGACATGGCGGAGACTCCTGTTATTGAACTCTATAGCAATGAGTACTATCACAATATAGAGCTTTAAAACACTTATTTTAACCAAAGAGAATCACTTATACCCTACCTTTAACTCCCTTGGGCGCAGCTGTTAGGGGTTAAGTGCCTTGCTCAGAGACACTTCGACACAGTCATCATGGGCGGGCGGACCGGGAGCTTAACCGGTGACCTTCTGATTACCTCTCGCCTCTCTCCCTCTACCCACGCAGGCGAGCGCTGCTATGTGTGATTGCCGTATCTGCCTCGGTGTGCAGACGCATGCGTGTGTGGCGTGCACGTGTGCGTGCATGTGTGTGTGGGTGTTGGTGGGGGAGGCATGAAGACCACTGTGGCCTCAGAGGCTGATCATTTTTTGAAGAGCAAACAGAGGGGTGGTCATGGTCTGATGTAACAAAATAATATTCAATCTCTCTGACCACCAGCATAACGTTGCTGTCAGGCAGAAACCTCTTATCTCTATATTCTAACTTTGGGCATTTTTTCCGTAAATTCTTTACATGGTTGACAGGTTGTTGCTAAAGGTTAAGCTGTTCCTTTTTTTGAACACCCCTATACTTGATCATACTAGACTCTAGAGGATCACACATGAGCATCACAAGTAGCTATATATGTACATTAAACTTGTAGATCTGCTACTTTTCATATTTTTGAATTTGAATCCTGAAAAGTAAGAGTTTTGGACACATGTGGTTTGCACCCAACAGTGATGTGCAATTCAAGATTTTATTTCACGTTCTCTGTGACATGTCGTTGCATGTCGGGAAGAAACCTTGTATCTCTATATTTCTACTTTTTATGTTTTTATTTTATATAAATGAATGCCCTACTAAGCCTACTTCATCATACAAGAATATGTCTCACAAATGTAGTGACAATAGCATAAGAAAAAGTGCTCCTCAGAGCATAGGTCTTCACCAGGTCAGGATTGTTTGTGATAAAATGTGGGCAATGTTAAAAGGGTGGTTATTCTCAAGTAGCATGTCTTCCTCTGCCTAGTGGGAATGTGCCTACACAATTTCACGGAAATTGCACGATGTGTTCATGATTTGAGGCATTTTGTTCAATCCTGCAAACTTTGGAAGGCAATCTTAGCCAATCGGAATGGAATATGGACAATCAGACAGATTTGTGTTGCACCGATTAGTGTGATGTATGGATAAAAACTGAAGGAGTAATATGAGAAAATATGTTTACCAAAAATCTGTCTCATGGTGGCACTATAACAAGCCGTTCTGGAAAATTTGGGGCAGAGGTTCGGAATGGTATGGCAAGGGAGTCTGTGTGCAGTTTGTCAGCGACGTGGCCAACGGTGCCAGAGATTAGCT
This sequence comes from Protomyctophum parallelum, assembly GCF_964188405.1. Lineage (NCBI taxonomy): Eukaryota > Metazoa > Chordata > Actinopteri > Myctophiformes > Myctophidae > Protomyctophum > Protomyctophum parallelum. The sequence goes on from NC_139700.1 coordinate 39,823,926, forward strand.
GGTAACGGACAGATGGACGGATTGCAAAACATACTCTTCCCATGCCTTTGGCCTGGGCCAGGTTGAGACAATAATAATACTTTTAAAAAGGAACTGTTTTGGACTATGGCTTCCACACGCCAGTAACGATGTGCGGTATTACATGCACTAGTATGGGCTCCAGCAAAGAACATGCATTCCAGCATGGATCCTGGGTAGGAATACATTTCAGCTTCCCAGTAGCTTCAAATCCCTGTCAAACATCTGATCAAGAACAAAACAACCAGATACCACATAACCCCAAAATCCCATGCGATGCCAGAATGTGGTCTAGCCCAGCTGCGACCCCCCAAAATAATCAAATTAGAGCTGGGGACCCCCCACCCTGACAAGCATTTGGAGTTGTAGGAGTTGAGGTACATTTTGTTTGACTCAGTTCCACAAAGGAATATTGTGAAAATAGACGATCTCGATCACGATTAAAAGTCCTTAAATTGCTACTTTAGAACAGTGTAGAAACCCTGCATACAATTATACGGTATGTAGGTTTGTTTACTGTTGATTATTTTTTGTTTTCCCCGTGGGGCTTCTCCATTCATTACGGCATCCGGCCATTTTGCTCTGAAGTCAGGTTTGTTTCCGGGAATAATATGATCTCGCTAGACAAAATAAAAACAAATATGTTCTGTATATGCATACCCCGTCCTCTATTCTTTGACCTCAGTGTCAAAAGATAGCCTCTATTGTATACCGTACTGTATATGAGAGAGATCCTGTGTTGGAGTACAAAGTTAATTGTACATAGACTGAGAAGGTGGGTCACTTTAATTGTTTCTCCTATGGGAAACACAGGCCCCTCTCAATCTCCCCACCAAGATATTCCCATAAAATCGTTCAGTCATTTACCTGAAATACACGCTGGCCTAACAACGGTATATAACCGCTTATGGGTTCAGCGAAAACCTGACACCATAAAAATAAATGGTAGAAGACAGGAGTCCTGGAGCAGACGTGGGTAAACGCATGTAATTACACGCACACGCACGCACGCACACACACACACACACACACACACACACACACACGCACAGTGATTTAGTGTGGGCACGAGCACCCCCTCCATGCATTGCCCCAGGGGTGTGTCTGTGCAGAGAGCACCAACGGGACCCAGTGTCTGAACCACAAGTGGGCCAGTCATGCCTTTACACAGCCATAAACACCACTGCATTAGGGAGGCACACACGGGTTCAAATCCTGCCCTAATGTGACAGGCTGCGTCCTCCTCTGTGTTATTATAACCCACTATTTAAGCACTTAAACTTAGACCTGAGTTACAACCGTACCTGGACCACTTTTTCCATCCACGTGCCAAATCCCACCCCCCCAGAATAGGCAGGCATGCTGGGGTTCACTTTCAACATGGTGTCGCTAGTTGCAACCGAAGGTCGCATTTACTATGAGAACGTGCAATTCCTGTCAGTGTATCACTCAGAATCTCGTGTCACGAGGCTCAGAGGTCTCGTGACACTACTATTGACATCTGATGTCATAGTAAATGCGATCGGCTATCGCAATTAAGCCCATATATGGAGATCCCTGATGTCATCAATATTGGCAACGCCACATCTGACCTCAAACCCTTAGATCTCCATATAGGCTTACTGTATGGATATAATTGTCAGAACCTGTTCCAAATGTTGGTCCTTCCCCATTCATGCTTCCTCTTCGATGTCTCCCATTCCATTCAAACTCTAAACGGCCTGCCCCAAAGTTATTAGTGCAGCCGCGCCCGGCAGTCAGCGAGAATTAGAGTTCTCAACAGGCCCGGAAATTAAGGCCCGGCCCTCATCAAACCCTGTACACTCAAGAGAATGTCCCCGCTACCGCCCTTAGATCTCCATATGTGAAGCTGACGTGTTCTGACATTCCATAATGTTGATCTGACCTCATTACACTCAAGGCACGCTCCATATATGGCCAGTAATTAATTCATTCCATGTTGATCTGACCCCCCATGCCAAAGTGCCAGTGCTCGCCCAGCAGTCTGCCGTCAACGAGGCGGTTGCGTGCACGTGACCTCGCCCTTAGGCGTCTTACTGGTCTACTGCTATTTAAACGCAACTATTTCTCAAGTGGTGTCAGTGTCACCCTGTTAGCCACATGAACCCCATTACATTCTGGACATGGTCTAGGTCACAAATCTGCAAAAAAACAAGCTACAAACTCACGACACGTCAACAGGGGTTTAAGAGGTTAAGAGCAAATGTTAGGCAAGTACGGGCATGCAGGGCACTTACACAAGAGCCATGAACATGGCAGGGGGCGCACTGACGGGTCAGCGCCATTATTCTGACGGCACGTTGGTCCGACTCGCCCCGTTATTAACCCTGTCCCGTCCTGTCCCGACATAATCCCGACCGCACGCCAAGCCACGTCGACGACTAATCATAATTACGAGCGGATCACGTGCTGACATGTACAGACACTCGCGCACACGCACACGCACACGCACACGCACACGCACACACACACACACACACACACACACACACACACACACACACACACACACACACACACACAACATTAACTGGGCTTTCGGTTCAATCTAACAACAGTGACATTTAAACCAGCAGCCAGGATGGCAGGCAGTGCGCGTGTGTGCGGGTGCGTGTGCCACTGTGCATGTGTGTGTGTGTGTGTGCGTGTGCGTGTGTGCATTATTGGCTACAGGTTTATACAGTTGTTCCTGGATCAGGAGACTGGTTTAATGAGGCACAGAAGCAGGGTGGCACCAGGTCTACTTAGCACCAGGCATCAGCACCCCGACGGGGGCCAATAAAAACGGGGCCCCTATTTCATACACAGCACACCTGACCTCTTCATAACCTTCTTAAATATGCCCCCTCCTCCCTGCCCGATAATGGACTGGGCCATGTAGGAGTACATTAGTGGGGCCGGTGGGGGGGCTCTGGCCCTGGACAATAAAATATATGTGTAAAAATAAAAACTAGGGGGCCGGGGAGGCTTGGGGCAATTAAAAGGGAAATGTAGCGTGGGTATTTACAGCCAACTGTAGTACGGCCACAGTGGGCGCTACATAATTTAGATGGGAGGGGAGAGAGAGAGAGAGAGAGAGAGATGGGGGGGTAGAGACAGTGTCTCTGGGTACAGATGATTTAGATGCTGTGAGTGAGATTGCAGACCTATAATCCTTAAACCATACAGCACTAGACAGAGGAGAGGAGAGGAGAGGAGAGGAGAGGAGAGGAGAGGAGAGGAGAGGAGAGGAGAGGAGAGGAGAGGAGAGGAGAGGAGAGGAGAGGAGAGGAGAGGAGAGGAGAGGAGAGGAGAGGAGAGGAGAGGAGAGGAGAGGAGAGACACAGCGCAAGAGAGAGAGAGAGAGACAGAAAGAAAGAGAGAGAGCAAGAGCGCAAAATGAAATGACACAGCAGCAGCAGCAGCAGCAGCAGCAGCAGCAGCAGCAGCAGCAGCAGTGCACATGAAAATGACTGAATGAAAGGTCATATAATAAGAGAGTGAGGGAGCGAGCAGCAGAGAGAGAGAGAGAGAGTTCTCTCTGGGCCAGACATGCAGGCAGACTGGTAGTCTCTGGTCTTGTGGGAATGTGGTAAAGACACAGTAGTAGGCTGCAGGGTCCCGGCGCTGAAATTAGAGAGTGGCTCTAGAAGAGAGAGGAGCCGGAGCCAGAGGCCGTCTGGAGGGTGCCAGTGGCTGCATCCTCCACGCACGCACGCACGCACGCAGGCACGCCACGCACGCACAACGCACCGATGCACGCACGCACGCACCGCACATGCACACGAGTATTGTACACACGTGCGCACGCACGCACACAGACAAAGGTTGTAAATAATACGTGATCCATGCACTTGATTGTACACCGGCGCCAAAAATAAATAGATCTACAAGCTCTAAAAGCTGATCTATAGAATAAAATCCTCTCACCCGCATGTGCCAATGTTGGCACACCCGTGCAATTGTGCATATAAGCAAGCTAGAAGTTAGAGATGCAGCTGACCATTGTGAGCTTCTTGATTAGCTGTTTTCGGTGCGCAAGTGTAATCAGGCTTAAGAATGCAGTAGCAGCAGCACACACGCGTGCATGCGTGCGTGTTTGTCTAGTTAAACAGCGGTACTGTGTGTGCACCACCAATAGTGAGCACTTTGGCTCACGTCAAGGACATCACAGAGAGAGAGAGAGAGAGAGAGAGAGAGAGAGAGAGGTCTCCTTCAGAGCTGCACGGCCTGCAGGGAGAAGCTCTCTGAACCGTCACGTTCTCTCTGCCTGCCTCCATGTTAAATCTGTGACAGTGTTATCTGCAGACAATCTGTGTGTGTAAACCTATAGAAACCTGGGTGGGAAAGGGGGGGGGGGTATACACTACACTTAACCAATGCAGGGGAAGTGAAGAAAGGGAGGAACTGGGTCGGTGGCAGCACTCCTCGGGCAGGTTGAGGCACGCACCGCCATTCTATACACGCTTTTTGTGTTTTGAAGCCACGGGACGGTCTGTGTGCGTGTGTGTGTGTGTGTGTGTGTGTGTGTGTGTGTGTGTGTGTGTGTGCGTGTGCGCGTCCAAGTTTCCTCTTCTTGCCAAGTTTCCTCTCTTTGTTTAGTCCGGCCTGGTCAGCCCGGCTCCCCTGCTGAGAGCTCTACAGCCAAACACACACATATATCAAAACACAGCATGACAACAGCCAGAGAGAGAGAGGGAGACAGAGAGAGAGAGAGAGAGAGAGAGAGAGACAGAGAAAGACAGAGACAGAGAGAGAGAGAGAGAGAGAGAGAGAGAGAGAGAGAGAGAGAGAGAGAGAGAGAGAGAGAGAGAGAGAGAGAGGGGGGGGCTGGCATGTGAAGATAGATACATTGTTTCCAAGAGGAATGCAGGAACAGGACAAGTACATCAGTGCATTATAGCCTACAATCACCGTTCTCAAAGTGGGATTGCAGGCTGTAAAATAATTCACCTTTTTTATGCTGTATCATTACGAATATGTTTATCTAAATGAAAAAGAGGTTTTGCACACAATCAATTTGAATGAAATTACTATTGGCACATGATTGATATTGTAGTGATTTCTGTTATAAAATGCGTCTGAAATTATTTATATTTAAATGTTTTCAACACAATTTATGCCCTGGAATTATTTCAAAATAATAGTACTAGAGTGCCCAGCAGATTAGGGATATTTTACTCTGAAAAGCCCTGCCTTCCATTTCCCCCCAACACCGGGATGTGAAATGTCCCATTACTACCTGGTGCTAATAAGTCTGATCTCTCTTTAGAAGCGTTAATATTCCAATCTAGATTCAGAGAAAATAAATAAATGGCTGCGCGCATGCAAAACATGTCCGGGAGCGCTAAGAAAGCCGTTGCCTAGTAACGGCCGCTGTCAAAGAGATTATTTTAGACATTATTTTAGACAACAAAGACAAATCACAATGCAGTCATCAGTGCATTAGACTAGACCAATCACAATGCAGTTAGCACAATTTGGGACTAGGAGACAAATGTAATAATGCGCTTGTACGTCAGCTATTTTCACTATCCGTCTTATGACAAACAGGGCTTACGTGATTTCAAGCTTGAACTGGAGGAGTTATATTTGTAACATCAAACAGAGTGAAGACTGAGGAGGAGTATCATTTGTAACGTTTTGAGGCGAGAACAACGGCAGCAGCTCTCCCCCATGGAAAATGTGCCAATTCAGGAATGTCTCAAGCAAAGGCATTTGTTTGGACTTTCCAATACAACCTCATTAAAGCACAGCCACATGTGGCGTGGGGTGCCATCTAAACTGCTACCAGTACAGTGTGGTTTCGCTGCAAAGACTGGAATCTGTCCCTAGCCTGTTATTGTTACTCATCAACATGAGCATGTCTTCTGAGCAGAGAAGACCTCCTGCTGGGTAAACTTTTAGCACTGAGGGTAAACTCACGACAGCTCAGACCCCAAACCTAAAGACATCAGTGCTGTCGTACGTGGTTTGGAGTTCAGTTTCTGTTTTACATTTTGTCTAAGGACTATTGATATTACTTCTTCTAGACCCTACCGACAGTGGTGAAAGAAGTAATCAAAAGAAGAACTAATATTTAAGAAAAAACTATTGCTTTTTCTAAAAAAATAATATATATATATGCAGTATAAAAATACTCTATTACTGTTACAAGTAAAACAAAGTCCTGCATTCAAAGTGTTACTTGAGCAAAAATTGCTATAGTAGTGGCAATATCATCATACGGATGTTGTTGTGTCATCACTGTATATCCTCTCAGTTCAGTTCTCTCTCTCTGACTGGATGTATTGGTATCACTGGTATCATCACATGCTGCGGGCCTTCTGCTTTCCTTATGGCACATGGCAAGCACGTACGGTATGCATGTACAACTCTGTCAGAGTACACATTTGTGTTTTATAAATGTATTTGTGCGTGTGTGTGTCTGTGTTTACCAAGGCCATGGTCTCCGGGGCCCGGCGAGGGGTCTTCGGGTCGGACCAGTCTAAACATACACATACAACCCCCCCCCCCCCCCCCCCCCCCCCCCACACACACACACACACACACACACACCCCCCACTCCCCCTGTCCTGCCCTGGGAGAGGCGAGGGGCCCTTTTTTTTAAATGCTTTGCAGATGGACTCCTCCTAACAAACACAACACTCTGCACCCCGGCCCTCAAGTATTCCCAGTATTTGGCCTTGCTGTAATTTACAGCATACTTACCTAATTGAGATGCTATTAAGGTCAGGAATGCATTCTTTCGCTGTGCGCCCATGCCGCTAATGTGTGATAGAAGGCCGTGTGACATAACGCTACTATGGTATATTTGTACTAATATGGTGGAGGGACGTTTTTAACCGCGCGGCCAAAGTGTGATTTATGAGTTATAAGTGCCGTGGTGGAAAAGGTACTCTGATTTAGTTTTTTACTTAAGTAAAAGTATAGCAATATCAAAATGTAGGAATAATAGGTAAAAGTGAAAAGTTCTGTATGTTGTAATGTATAACTTGCAATGTAGAGATGTGAGCTTGTTGAGCTGTTATTTGTTTTAAAGATTGAAGCTGGACTATGTAGGCCTCAGCGGTCCTGGCACCTTGGCCGGTAGTCCGAGTCTGGCAGTGTGCCGCGGGTTCGACTCCCGATCCCGATGGCCTTTACTGTCACTCCCCCATCTCTCTCCCCCATTTCCTATCAGCCTGTCCCTATTTGTCTGTCCCAACAAAAAAAGTCGCAAAAAAAAAAGCTGCACTATGTAACTTTCCTCTGCTAGATTTGAACCCGGTATCCTGTGCAAGTCCTGTTATTCTTATCATTGAGCTAATAAGCTTGCCTGCTTGCTCAGGGGATCAATTTAATCAGGTCAAAATCTGTGTCAGATCCTCTGTCTGGTGAGACATGACCTTTGACACGATCAGAATGTCTCAATAGCAGAGCAGGGAGACCTGTTTGTATTAACATACTTTAGCACCACGGTTCCCAAACGCATAGCCAGGGCGTCAGATTATTATTATTATTATTTTCATAAAAAAGTTACATAGACAGTGCTGCTTTAATTAAACCTTTATAATAATAATCTAAATCTACATAGATATTTTTCAGTGAAGGTTTAGAAAAGTACAATATGTGCCTCTAGATGTATTGGAGTGAAGTTTAAAGCATTGATAAATGGACAGTATACTCAAGTAAAGTAAAAGCAACTCGAAAATTGTACTTCAATTGTACAATTTGTTCAATTGTACAACTGTACTTCAATTGTACTTCGAAATTGTACTTCTAGCTTAATACTAGAGTAAATGTACTTAGCATACTTTCCAGCCCTGATTTGTACTAATCTGGTGGAGTGCAGTGTAACCACAGAGTGAGTGTGATTTATGTTGCGTAGAGTGTACTGGGCTCAGAGCAGCACTAATAACACTGTAGTGAGTCCACACATGTCCGGACACGTCTGTACGCTACATTAGCACATGGGGTCCGGGACCCCTATAGGGGGTCCTCAGGGTTACTACAGAGTGCCGTGAGGCCTTGTCTGTTTGGAGGTAGTCCATAGACATGTTGCACAAAATCATAACTTGAGCCACCGTATTGTGCTCGCTGAGAAAGCTTTAAATATATAAATTGCATTTTTATAGCGCTTTTCCAAGTGCTCAAAGCGCTTTACAATGGTTAATTTATTCATACATTGGGAGGTGAAGCGGCAAACAGTCGACGCCAGTCACTTTTCACATTCACACACCAACGGTGTCAAGCTCACACCGACCGACTCACTGGAGGCAATGTAGGGTTCAGTGTCTTGCCCAAGGACACTTCGACATGTGGCCAGGAGGAACCTGGGATTTGAACCGCCGACCCAGGGATTATTGGACAACCTGCTCTACCTCCTGAGCCACAGCTGCCCTAATGCTTTCCCCACAATAACGGAAAACAGAAAATACCCTAGTGTAGATCCCTGGGGGACTATTAAGTGGTTAATAATAGCAAAGAGAGCAATCTGGCCCTACAAACTCATAGATCGGTGATCGGTTAGAAAATAAATGGTAGAAATATATACACTGGTTTAAAAGAGAAAGGCCAACTAAATGATTGACAGCACAACATTGAGACAAGTTACTCAAGTTTGAACTATTTCCTTGTGGAAGTGTCATGACAGAAGCTCCATTTCCGTGGGAATCCGCAGCGTCCCCTCCCTGCATAGTCAGACACAAAAAAAGGACATCTCCCACCACCGCCAGTTCAGTCTGAGTTATCGGTCAGTGTGTTTCAGCCTGTCTTTCTCCTATTTTTCATGGAGTGCGTCTGACAGAAAGATAACAGACTGTCACACAGCTCCATCCATCTCCGTTTACCAATTCACTGCCGGGGGAATTCAAAACTCTCAGTGTTGGAGGAGGAGGAGGAGGAGGAGGAGGAGGGGAGAGAGACACACCAGTGATTAATCAACTCTGTGCCACTGTGTGAGCGTTATATGTGTGCAAGCTTGAAATAGAGGAAGATAATGTGTGTGTGTGTGTGTGTGTGTGTGTGTGTGTGTGTGTGTGTGTGTGTGTGTGTGTGTGTGTGTGTGCGCTCGCGCGTGCACGTGTGTGTATGTGTGTGTGTGTGTGTGTGTGTGTGTGACTATACTTGTGAGGACCAAATGTCACCACATTTATACTATAGCAGACATTGTGAGAACACATTTTACCGGTGCTCACAAGAAAAAAAAAAGTTTTATTGTTAAAAATAACAATTACAAGCTTTCTATTAGGAAAAGATTCAGATTGGGGTTTGGGTTGGGATTAGTCATTTAGAGGTTGAGGAGTTGGGGCGTTGAAGTTATGTCTAATTGATAGGCTACTAAAATAGCAAAAAATACTAAAATGGCAGATTTATACTAAAATAGCATGGTCTAAAAGCAACACATTGCTGCGCAAGGCATTGTGAGATTCGGCTATTTACGGTTTAAGGGTCGGTGTTAAAAACGGCAAACAAAAAAATAGATAAATGGCATTCATAAAATGTACATCCTAAAAGATTAATGTCCTCAGAAGTGTAGTAATTCGATACTGTGAGTGCGTGTATGCGTGCATGTATGCGTGCGTGTATGTGCCTTTGTGTGTGAGAGTTATAAATCACTGTCTGGCTCTGTACAGGACCCGGGGTATTAAGCCAGTATTACTCACGGAGCTGCCAATCAGACAACCCTGGCCCCCACCAGCACACCCCCTGCCCCCACCAGCACCCCCTTGCCCCCCAAAGATAAATGCACCTACAATGTGATGTGCTGACAATGGAGCGACAGGAAAATGATTCTCTGCTACGGTTTATTTAGAAGCTCCAGCAAACAGAGCTGCCACACTGACAGTCTACTGTCTGACAGTTAGTCTGGAGGGAGAGAAGAGATGCTGGAAAAGTCAGAGAAAAATAAACTCTGATGAAAAGAAAAGTTGGAGCCTCACCAGGAGTGAGTATATTGGCAAAGGCCTGGGAAGATACACTTATGCACGCCCACTTTTCCTTTCCCCCAAAATCGTTAAGCGAAGTCTTCCATTTCCACATTGCGCTATAGTAACATTGATTTCTCTTAATATAGTTAATATAGCCTCTATACTTAGGAGGACAACGTTTTAGGATGGTGAATTTATTAATGTAAATTTTGGCAATTTTCTTTTTACGCAATTCATGAATTCCACAAACCTTTTAGATCTGCTTATTCACAGGTGCAACGACACTGGCGTGCAACTAAATAATAAATCTGCCATAACTCCTTCAGCTATAATCCCTTAAACCTATAACCATAAAAACAAGCATTTCTCTTCTGAGGACCAGGAAAATAATCCTCACAATAATGTCTATTTCTCAATATATTTGTCCCTCACAAGTATAGCGATACAAGTACACATACACGCACACACGCACGCACGCACGCACGCACGCACGCACGCACGCACGCACGCACGCACACACACACACACACGGACGGACGGACGCACACACACACGGACGGACGGACGCACACACACACACACACACACACACACACACACACACACACACCACAGAGTTGATGAGTAATTCCGTGGAGTGGTTGGTTGGGAAACGTCGTGGTCAGGGGTGATTCAAGCGTGACACCAGTGTTTCGCCCTGTGTGATTGGATTTACTATTACCAGCAACAGGCAGGGCCATGACGCAATGCACGTAGCGTGCACGCGCCCTGCAGCCACTCGCAGCAAACAGTCGCTGCCTGGCAGAAAGCTCTTTTCTTTATATTCTAACTTGCCCTACTTGATCACACTACACTACAGCATCACACAGAAGCATCAAACGCTTGCGTGCATGCCTCCCGAAGCGACACGTTTTCAGTTTTGAACCCGACAGAGACAATATAGAAAATGCTAACGACTGCGTCAAGAATAAAAAAAAATATATAAAGTGGAAATATGGAAATATGACGCTTCTATCCAACAATGACAATATGACTCCTATATACCGTAGGTGTGTGGGGGCTGGTCTGAAGAGAGACAGGACCTAATAAGCGTCTAAAGGTGGACCTTAGACCATACCAACACATAGTATCCACCTGCTCCGCCCCGGGCTGGGGGGGAGGGGGTCACCACAGCAGGTGTGCAGGGGCCGCCCGTCAAGCATCAAAACAAGAGTTTCACACACACAAGACTTAAGAGGAGGAGGGAAGGGGAGGGGACAGTTGAGGTACATAGTAATTACACAGATAAGGGGAGTTCGGGGGTATTTCTCTGTTCCGGTCGGTCGTCATGGAAAACGCAGTTCGGATTTCGAGTTGCCAACGACTTATAGCTCCCAATTATCCACCGGTTGCTTATTTGTCTTTTTTCTTTTTTAACCTACCAGGGTATAGGTATGCTGAGCACTTGTGTTTTTCCGCTAAACCCCTACTTCACATCCACAGTTCACATATCCACACTCATACGCACGCACACGCACACGCACACGCACACGCACACGCACACGCACACGCACACACACACACACACACACACACACACACACACACACACACACATTGGCATGTTAATGGTCTATATTCAAACAAAGGTGGATGTACTGTAGGTGTTGGTGGTGTGGAATTGAGCAGGGCAAGGGACTACAGGAACAAGCAGTCTGGAGACATGGATCCCAAACAGATGGCCTGGAGGCAGGACAGAACCCCATGGAGGCGACGCCACAGGGATGCTGCAGGCTCTGGAGACGGGGCTGCAGACGAAGCTGCAGGAGACGGGGCTGCAGGCGAAGCTGCAGGAGACGGGGCTGCAGACGAAGCTGCAGGAGACGCAGGCTGCAGCAAAGCTGCAGGAGAGGGGGCTGCAGGCGAAGCTGCAGGAGACGGGGCTGCAGACGAAGCTGCAGGAGACGCAGGCTGCAGCGAAGCTGCAGGAGAGGGGGCTGCAGGCGAAGCTGCAGGAGACGGGGCTGCAGCAAAGCTGCAGGAGACGGGGCTGCAGGCGAAGCTGCAGGAGACGGGGCTGCAGGCGAAGCTGCAGGAGACGGGGCTGCAGGCGAAGCTGCAGGAGACGGGGCTGCAGGCAGATCTCTCTGGACGCTGAACAGCGGAGTGCTGTGGCAGCAGGGTTCTGGGGACCAAAGACCGCTGAGGGTGTATGGAGCCACAGTTACCCAAACAAAAAGCCAAGCGAGACCCATGATAAGGGCTTTTGACTGCAGCCGGACCAGGAGAGGTGCTAGCAAGCTGTTGCTAGTCAATTGGGGGCTAGCTGACTGGGGAGCTGGCTTTGGATATACTGGGCTTTGGACCCTACTACTCAAATAGGCCAGCAGGATCATTGAGTGGGTCTTAAGATGGTTAGGTTCAGTGCAGGCAGACTCATGGAACACAGCAACAGGATGAGTATATAACTGCTTTGGGGGCTCATGACAGGCAGGTTGAATACCCGAGTCTAATTGACTGGTGAGCTTGCCGGAAAGCAGTGAAAACAGAACTGCTATGCGGAAAGGTTTTGAGCTTATCACGGATAATCCCAAGTTATGACTCACCTATGGCCTCTCATCAAACCACTGTTGTTGAGTGGAAATCTCTTCGTGGAACTTAGCATGGTGGTTAGGGGGAGAGGCCACGAGGCGTGCCACAACATGGTCGAAATCGGCTACCTTCCTCTGGAATAGCTTTGGCTCTACTCCCCCCCGCCCCGTTCCGGACAAAAACCGGGAGAAATATTGTTGCTTGCTTACCTCGCTATCATTACGATAAAGTCGCTGAATAATCCCTCGCGTTCATATTTTGAACGAGAGGCACGTTGAAGTCAGAAATGAAGAGCTTAGTATATCCATCTGGTCAAAACCACGGAGAGCTCCTTAGATTAGGAGATTCTTTCTGAGCCGTATACAGGGAAGTGAACGACAAAGGAGTATGGTGCAGAAGGAGAAGCCAACTAACAAAAAATATGTGACACACTCCAACAAAACATGTCTCATGTCGCCAGAATGAACATGTCGTAAATCAATATATAAACTCGTTTTTTTCTTTACGTGATTTTTTTTTTTTTTTCATATTAACACAGTTTGGATGTTGAAGAAGGTTTTCATTCAAACTGATTGTTTATTTGGGCAAATGAAATGTATACATTTATACGTCAAAGTGGGCTTGTTTTTTAACACGTTTTTGGGGGCAGAGAAGCGCAGTTCCGAGATTTGCATGTTGTTTTCGATTGGTCCTGGAATCTCTTTGTCCTCAGGTTTCACGCTCTGATCACCGCCCATTAGCGTGCTTGTGTTTGTAAACACAGAATTATTCTACATGGCTATAGTAGTATGGAGGAGCATTTGGGTTATACTTTACAGAAAATAAACAAAACCACGTAGTTACTCGCTCAAATACGCTTCCCAGCCTGGAAGCAACACACAACAGGCTGGAATTTAGCTAGCCTAGTTAGCTAGCTGTCTGTGTGTCGTGTGTTAAGTGTTCTTTCTTTTTTTTCTCCACCCGCAAAGAGCCAAGATCACTCGTCTTTTCTTTAAATCATAACTCGCTAATTTTTTGCTCATTTAAAAAAATAAATACTTTAAATACTATGTAAACTACGAAATTGGGGCTTTCATTTGGTATATAGATCGTTTGTGTAGGCCCTCTCTATGAAACGGTATCAAGTGAAAAGGAAATGTCGGGAAATCGGTGTATTGTGTAAAAGATTGGATATGTCTTTTCAAATACGACCGTTAGTACTGTTAATTCAACATCCGGTGAGGGGAGGATATTGATCGTGTATGTATTGTGCATATAAATCAGCGCATACAGTGGGTGGGCTTTAGACCGGATGTAAGCCTTGCACACTAAATAGAAACCAGGCATTGTGACTGCATGTGGACAGATCTGTTTATTAAAATAGCAAATCTACAAGCGCACAACATCATAGCCTGATGCTTCGGTTTTATTTATTTAAAATACTGGGTCAATTGTCTGACTTTGATTGCTTAAAGTAGACCTGCATAAAATGGTGTAGCCTACTTCAGCTATTTACAACCAGGTAGTGTATAAGTTAAATTGAACACTTAACTTAGTTTTAATACTTGAATACTTATACTTAGTATTTAATACTTAGTACTTTCAAAAGGTTTTATTGGGGCACCTTCCAAATTGCATCGTTTGTTCTACTGGCTTAAACATGTCAGTGTTTCTAGTGTTGCACTGTTGACAGCTAAAACGTCCTATTGTCCCTTGTCCCTCCCATTGTTACACCCACTTCTGTCCAGCTCTAAGGTGATAAAATGTTGTGAATATTGAAACGGACTTTTCTCAGCTTTGGGTGAAAGGCCCCAATCATTTTAAAATGGTTATATCTCCTTCAATTATTGTCCAATTTCATTGAATGATACATCATATGAAAGCTTACATTCTGTACTTTAATAATCTGTAAAAATCTGAAAAATGGAAAAGTAGAGTTGAGGGCCTTTTTGCTGGATTTTGTCACATATATAGAATATCTTTCTCTCGTTTGATATCAATGAAAATGCACTAGGACGTGTATACACGTCGTACGGCCAAAATGGGTTAAATATATATATTCAATATTCAAACCTAGGTGGGAGTAGGCGTTGGAGGTGTGCAAGTGAGCAGGCAGTCAGGGCAAAGGCCTGGCAGCAGGCAGGCAGGCAGTGGAACAGATGAGCTGGTTTCATTATGGGAGGTTGTGTGCAATAATGATCTGGTGATGTGTGGAGTGAAGACCAGGGTTCAAATACTGTGGGGGTTGATGGCTGGCAGGTGTGTCAATTGAGAGCAATGACAGGTGCTGTGCAAACAGACAGGTGTGTGCAAAGGCTGGAAGCTGCATGGGAGGCAAGCCCACGCACACAGAACCACATACAGTACGTACACACAGTACACAGTACATACACACAGTACACAGAACCACATACAGTACGTACACACAGTACACAGTACATACACACAGTACACAGTACATACACACAGCACACATTACATACACACAGTACACATTACATACACACAGTACACAGAACACACAGTACAGTACGTACACACAGTACACAGAACACACAGTACAGTACGTACACAGTACACAGAACACACAGTACAGTACGTACACAGTACACAGAACACACAGTACAGTACGTACACAGTACACAGAACACACAGTACAGTACGTACACAGTACACAGAACACACAGTACAGTACGTACACAGTACACAGAACACACAGTACAGTACGTACACACAGTACACAGAACACACAGTTCGTACACACAGTACACAGAACACACAGTACAGGACGTACACAGTACACAGAACACACAGTACAGTACGTACACAGTACACAGAACACACAGTACAGTACGTACACACAGTACACAGAACACACAGTACAGTACGTACACAGTACACAGAACACACAGTACAGTACGTACACAGTACACAGAACACACAGTACAGTACGTACACAGTACACAGAACACACAGTACAGTACGTACACACAGTACACAGAACACACAGTTCGTACACACAGTACACAGAACACACAGTACAGTACGTACACACAGTACACAGAACACACAGTACAGTACGTACACAGTACACAGAACACACAGTACAGTACGTACACACAGTACACAGAACACACAGTACAGGACGTACACAGTACACAGAACACACAGTACAGTACGTACACACAGTACACAGAACACACAGTACAGTACGTACACAGTACACAGAACACACAGTACAGTACGTACACAGTACACAGAACACACAGTACAGTACGTACACACAGTACACAGAACACACAGTACAGTACGTACACAGTACACAGAACACACAGTACAGTTCGTACACACAGTACACAGAACACACAGTACAGTACGTACACAGTACACAGAACACACAGTACAGTACGTACACAGTACACAGAACACACAGTACAGTACGTACACAGTACACAGAACACACAGTACAGGACGTACACAGTACACAGAACACACAGTACAGTACGTACACAGTACACAGAACACACAGTACAGTACGTACACAGTACACAGAACACACAGTACAGTACGTACACAGTACACAGAACACACAGTACAGTACGTACACACAGTACACAGAACACACAGTACAGTACGTACACAGTACACAGAACACACAGTACAGTTCGTACACACAGTACACAGAACACACAGTACAGGACGTACACAGTACACAGAACACACAGTACAGTACGTACACAGTACACAGAACACACAGTACAGTTCGTACACACAGTACACAGAACACACAGTACAGTACGTACACAGTACACAGAACACACAGTACAGTACGTACACACAGTACACAGAACACACAGTACAGTACGTACACAGTACACAGAACACACAGTTCGTACACAGTACACAGAACACACAGTACAGTACGTACACACAGTACACAGAACACACAGTACAGTACGTACACAGTACACAGAACACACAGTACGTACACACAGTACACAGAACACACAGTACGTACACAGTACACAGAACACACAGTACGTACACACAGTACACAGAACACACAGTACGTACACAGTACACAGAACACACAGTACGTACACACAGTACACAGAACACACAGTACGTACACACAGTACACAGAACACACAGTACAGTACGTACACACAGTACACAGAACACACAGTACGTACACACAGTACACAGAACACACAGTACGTACACACAGTACACAGAACACACAGTACAGTACGTACACAGTACACAGAACACACAGTACAGGACGTACACAGTACACAGAACACACAGTACAGGACGTACACAGTACACAGAACACACAGTACAGGACGTACACAGTACTGTGTACAGTACATACACACAGCACACATTACATACACACAGTACAGTACGTACACACAGTAAGTAGTCAGTGCATTTTATTTATAGAGCACCTTTCACAGACATAAGCACTGCATTACAAAGTGCTTCACAACAATAGAAGCAAAACATAACAATAAAACAATAAAGCAAGGAGAAAGAAAACAGAACAATCTGGTCCACAGAGGACACAGATTTGTAGCGAAGGTCATTCCATAGCCTGCGGGCGAAACTAGTAAATGCTCAATGCATGGATGATCAATTCTAATTTTGGGTATATGAAACAACTGTTTTGCAATATTGCGAAGGTGATAAAAACAGGCACTGGGGTCGGAGCAAATGTTTGTCTTCAATGACCCAAGGTGGTCGGCAACATCAGCAGCAACTTTGTCCGGGGGTACAGAACGGAAGGTACAGAACTACAGACTGTGACTGACACACAGACGCATACACGCGCACACCCACACACACCCACACCCACACCCAAAGTGCAACCACAGTTGGCTACTGAGATGCCTTGCTCGAGTGCACTTCAGTGGTGTTGAGGGAGGGGTACATTTATAAGTGGTGGCCATTCACTTCCCCACCCAGATTATTTTCCTGCTGGTCCGGGGGATTGAACAGGGAACCTCTCGGTCACAAACATACTTCTCTAACCTTTAGGCCACCACTGCCCCCTGTCTTCCTTCTGCCACTGAGATGCAGGGGAAGAAGTGGAAGAAGGGGAAAAGACTGCAGGCAAAAGGGCAGGCAGTCCTAAAGATCAGATTTGTAGAATCATCACATTTCTTTTTTTGTTTTATGTTTTTTTGTGGCTTTCCCCTTTATTTTATATTTTTTATGGAGGGACAGACAGTAGGCTGACAGGAAATGGGAAGAGAGATGGGGGGGAAGACATGCAGTAAAGGCCGTTGGGATCGGGAGTCGAACCCGCGGCACACTGCCAGACTGGATTACCAGCCAAGGTGCCTGCATGGACCACTGAGCCATGGCCCAGGCCGAATCATCACATTTTGACGATTCTACAAATCTGTAGGACTGGCTGTCCAGTGCCCACCGTGTTGCAAGTGATCAGGTCAGCTTTGTGTAACGACACATCATTGGTCTGTTACGTTTAAATGGACGTAACAACGATTGGCGGAAAACATTTGCAGTTCTGCAAATGTACAGCACAAGTCCACAATGCGCTTTGGCGAGTGACACCGTCGTACGACATAATATCATAATATATATCAAGAAACAGTGTCTGAGTGTCCAGAGTGAGACACACATTTAGAAATTAATCGAAAAGGAGGCACAGATTTGCTTACGAGGCGTACAATATGAGCTTTGATGCCTGACAGCGTGTCATGGGTTCGATGTCATTCCCTGACTTTCTCTCTCTGCTGTTTCTTTTCCTCTCTACTACACTGTTCTATTGGCTCAAATATGATCTGCAAAAATCTGTTTCCATGGGGTTTTATGCTGTTTGAATAAAAAAACTGATTCCAATCTGGAATAGGCCACAAATCTCATTTCGGGGGAGCTGCGCCCACTGTGAACACAGAGTGAGTGTGAGAGACGATGGGGTATAGGACAGAGGAGGTATCCACCCCACACACACACACACACACACACACACACACACACACACACACACACACACACACACACACACACACACACACACACACAGACACACTCAAAGTTTATGTTTCCAATCAGCAGATTAGGATCATAACATGTAGCCCAGAGCAAATGGCCCATAACTCAATCACTGAGGGAGGTCTTTAGAGCTCTGAGTTTACATGGCCTGCGTTGGGTTCAGGATCATTACCTCTCTGTCCATAACACAGGGGGCCTGGGAACCAACGGGGGGCTTCCACAGACAACACAGGACATCGCCACTGTGACTGACGGGACCAGTGTCCACAAAGCACAGCACTTTTTTACGTGTGGTAAACTAGTAAAATTACTCAATAATAATAAGTAAAATACCTGTATTCAACATTTTACTCGGGTAAGAGTACAGAAGTGTTGGTATCAAAATCAATTTGAAGTGCCAAAGGTAACAAGAATGATTCACGTCATAGCTGCCAGGTGCAGGGTTTTATTTCCCATTGGCTTAGAGGACACGGCTTCATGTTGCAGCGTTCTGACTATGGGTTTTATCTCCCATTGGCTTAGAGGCGCTAGAGGCAGCCAATCATGAAAAAGTGTCCACTAGGTCCTCACAAGTCTCAACATGGACAGTATAGCCAGGTTGCAGCTGGCTAAAAAGTACACATGATGCTGAATGTCCCTTCATAGCAGAGCGTGTGAGTTTTCCCGCCCCTTTCTTTTGTGTTTATTCACTTCCAAACAACTGTTCTTCGTCTATAACGGAAGAGACGAGAACCGGCGTCGAGCCACCTGGCATATTTTTTTAAAGGACACCTCTGTGACTACCTTTGTTGTCCTCGAGGGCCTATAGTCTCACAGAGACAGACAGAAGCCGGATGGCAGCCGTGTTAAGTGTTCTGATGGGTGGGCCGCGAACACTAGTGACTATAGACTGCAGGGTGTATTATCCTGTTGTTTCTGCTGTCTGCTCTATGCTGCTGCTGTTCTCATTCACACTGTGGGATCCAAACGCTCTATGGACAGCATAGATCCGTAAATCACACGTGCACATGCGTGCACACAAAGACACAGGGACAGCCGAAGATGACAAGGAACCGGATAACCCCACACATGCGCACAGACACATGCACATATATGCACGCAAGTACATGTTGAACCGCGCATACAAGACGATGCACAAATAAACAGGAAGGGTAGGAGGCAAACAAACGGGCAGGCACACACACGACCAAACAGTCACGTACAAACACACTGACAAACAGGTACTCACACACACACACACAGGCCGCCATCAGCAACAAGCTCTCTCTCTCTCTCTCTCTCTCTCTCTCTCTCGGCTGACATCATGGTGCAATGGTGGCATCATGCTGGCATGGTGGTATCATGGGGTTGTGCCCGCATCCCAGATGGGACATCACAACACACACGCTTGCTTCATAACACAGCTGCTGTCTGTTGGCCATGCCTTTTCCTCTACTAGAAGAGTGTCCCTTTTATGACCATATATGGAGATCTCAATATCTTTCGGTCCTTGTCCCGTTAAGTCCATATGGAGATCCCTGATGTTATCAGTACTATATATAGCAGGTGTGGTGAATTCAACAGGTGTGAGGAATTTGGCAAATCAAGCTTAGGCTGGGGTTGCCATGGCAAATAATTGGATAATTTGTACCATGACCAGTGGTGGTTCTAGACAACCACCTAAAAGGCACTGTCAATTTCCTTCTTTTGTTTTCAAATGCTTCAGTCATACAGTCTGGAGCACGGAAGCTCAGAGAATGATCATAGGATAAAGCGGATGTGAAACATCCTCCCCACTTTGTTTCATCTGTACAGTCGTGCAAATTTGTCCTAATATGAATCAAAATAATCAAAGCGATATATAGCTTGCTGCTTGGCAGAAATGGAAACTGACCACATCACTGTAGTGCCAATAAACACGGTAAAACACACCCTCTCCTGTAATAATGCTTAAGTGGTTGATATTCTTTGCGCAAGCTTTCCCAGGGATTGCAGAAAAACTAGAAAATGACCAGTTCAAATACATAAACAAAATACATAACCCTACATAAACCTGCCTTCTTAAAAGTGTCTTATGCGTATGATTATGTTATCAAATTATGTATGTACAAAGTCCTCTATGTAAGTCTGTCTGAGTCTGTCTGAGTCTTATATCAAAATAAAGGATAAAGAACTGCCTTCTTAGGTAAGAAGAAAGAAAGAAAGAAAGAAAGAAAGAAAGAAAGAAAGAAAGAAAGAAAGAAAGAAAGAAAGAAAGAAAGAAGCGGCGTATTCCCAAGGACCAGGGATATACAGTATGATGTTTTATGATGGCTCATGGAGTGGAGATTGTAACTGAACAGATGCTGATAGCACGCGGGGATAAAACGGAGGTATGTGTTTGACGTCGGTGCACACGGAACGAACTCAGCCATAACATGGCCTTTTCAAAGGAGTACACCACACACACTTATCTGATAAGACTGACTACACACACACACACACACACACACACACACACACACACTCACGCGCTCACACACCAGCGCAAAAGGTGATATAATCAACGGAATCCCTCTCATATATAGAAAGCTCATAAACACAAACAAAGCAGTGCACTGACCTTATCTTCTAGCCTGATCAGCCGCGCTCCAATAGTGTAGCATTCTTTGTCCTCTCCTTTTGCTGGAGGGAGAAAATGTACACGCACGCGCGCGCACACACACACACACACACACACACACACACACACACACACACACACACACACACACACACACACACACACACACACACACACACACACACAGTAATTGATTCCATTATGCAGCGTAATGTCATTGGGTCTGATCGACTTACAACACATGAAACAAACAACCATCTGATATTATTCAGATCACGATCACATTGATTTAATAGCGGTAACTTGATCTCTCCGGTATGATTGGATAGAGGGTGAGTTTGCGGGGTGGATGCTGAGTGGTTCAACGGTCCCTATAATCTAATTGGATGCTAAATAAGGCTGGCGGTATGGCATAGTGGGCTATTCTTATCAGTAACCAGACTAATTCAATCACCTGACATCGCCCCCATGCTGAGCTGCACGGTGTATGTTACACACGTGCACACGCACACACGCACACACAGTATTACTATACTTGTGAGAACATCAACATTTTAGGACAGTGATTTTATTTTTAATAGCAGATCTACAAGCTCACACCAGGACACAATGCAACACGTTGTGAGCTTATACCGCAGTAATATAAGTGCAGTAACTACGGGGACAAACATGGCCGATAATGGGTTCAAATTAGATAGATGAGAAATCGGTAAAAATAAGTGAGCGTCTGATGCTACTGCACAACTCCTGCATTTTACTGTAGAATTCTATGGTTCAGTAAGGCTTACTGGCCGAGAGAGACTCCTAAAGGGCCTGTGTGTGTGTGTGTGTGTGTGTGTGTGTGTGTGTGTGTGTGTGTGTGTGTGTGTGTGTGTGTGTGTGTGTGTGTGTGTGACTGTGTGTGCGTGCGTGGCATGTAGTATGTAGTGTGGCCAGTGCGAGCATGTGGACAGTGTGGGAGTCTGCTAATGCAATCATCCAGTCCAATCAGACAGATAACTATGTTAGTGACCGGCAAGGTCAGCTTGTTTACCAACAGGCACCTGGAGCCCTGAGAGACATGAAGCATGCTCCATGCAGGAAGTACTGCTGTCGGGCACAAAATAATCCCCAGAGTTGATGTTTTTTCCCGCCCTACTTGATCATACTACAGTGTCACAGAAAAGCTTGAAAAAGCAGCAGATCTGCAAGCTCAAAAACCTTTTGAGCTTGTCAATCTTTTTCTGCTTTGCTGCTTTTGAATTTGAATCCTGAAAAGAGAGACAGAGACAATATATACTAACTAAAAGTAGCAATATACCACTACCAATAGTCTTACAAGGAAAAAATTAACTAATATACACACAGGGGATCTCTTGTCATACTATTTAATCCAGCCGTGTGTGTGTGTGTGTGTGTGTGTGTGTGTGTGTGTGTGTGTGTGTGTGTGTGTGTGTGTGTGTGTGTGTGTGTGTGTGTGTGTGTGTGTGTGCTTTCGTGCGTGCGTGTTTGCGTGCGTACGTGCGTGTGTGTGTGTGTGCGTATTTACCTGGCAGAAATATCCCTGGCTTGCCCAGTGTGTGGTCCAGCCTAAAGAGTGACACAGGAAGGATAAACACAGGCATCACATTCACAACAATCACAATATGATTGGTTTAGTCCTAAACAGTGCACCAACACACTGCCAGATGTATGGAGAAGAGATGACTGGAAGCCACGATGGAGGGCTCGTCTGAGGACGACCTAGAGTACGTCGTTCCCAAAGTGGGGTCCGGGGACCCCCAGGGGTCCTTGAAGGAGTTCCAGCCAGGGGGGTCCCCAGGTAAATGATAGTTTGGTACCAAATGGACCCTTATGGGCCTGTAACTCTGAGAGTGTACAAACGGTCCATTTGGTTCCGTTAAATTAACATTGATTTTACAATATAAATTGGGGTCTCAGAGATAGAAATGCCATTAAATGGGGTTCTGTAGACTAATATGCATGTCAAAGTGGGGGTCCTTGAAATTTAACGGGGTTGAGAATCATTGCTAGAGCCGTACAAATCTTCTCTTATGGGAGTCCCTGGCATATATTTTCAAATGGGGGTCCGCAGGCTAATTAGTGTAAATTTGGGGGTCCTTGACATCTATAGTGTTATATACTGTCTACCAGTTGTAAAATGGGTATACTGTCTACACTTTTTGTTCATCATTTAATGGTGTTTTGTGATGTTTTCTTCCCCCAAATAATTGGCAAATAAAACACTAAAACTAATAACATAATATGAATTAATCTAAAACAAATTGTGTACTACTTTAGTTCCAATTATCCAAGCCAGAATAAATTAAGTGATTTATCATCACAACATTACAACACATTTCTATGTTGGCCCTGAATTGTACTTTGAGGCCATCTGCAATTTTGATTTGTGAATTTACGATAATGGGATATTGAATTACAGCATATTGCTTTAGAAGAAAAAAAACGTTATGATTCAGAACGTTTTTTATTTATTTATTTATTTATTTGACAGGGACACCACTCATTAATCAACATGTCAGTTTTCACATCAATGTAAATGGGCCAGAGTTAGCCAAAGCTAAATTTCATCTGTGGTCCCTGGGCAGGCTCTTAAAAAGTAAGTGATAAAATAAAGACAGAGTGTAGTGCGCCTGCACACAACACCATGCGTTGATGCCATTGCCATGTGTGCATATGTGCTGGCACCCACCACCACGTCCATACAAAAATACAGTACAACAGATAAAAGAAAGACAAAGTGTAGTGCGCCTGCACACAACACCATGCGTTGATGCCATGTGTGCATATGTGCAGGCACCCACCACCACGTCCATACAAAAATACAGTACAACAGATAAAAGAAAGACAAAGTGTGGGGCGCCCGCACTCAACACCATGCGTTGATGCCAACGTTTGTCCCAACACTGGACTCGATAATTACAAAAACAAGACACTGGATTTGCTACTTTTGCTAGTTTTGTGTGATGATGTAGTAAGATCAAGTAAGGCGCCAATTTACCCAAAAGGTTTAAATTATGAAGATAAGAGGTTGCTCCCACGACAACAGCGAGATTAAACGGCTTCGTTGAATCCTTGATTCTGATTGGTCAATCGCTGAATTCAGTGGTGTGCTATTTCTTGATAACAGACCACTCTGCTCTATAACAGACCGATGTCTAATCAAAGGCTCAGAGCACCTGGCTGCGCTGCTTGGATTTTATGCTGCACCTAACATGACAGCCATGCAAACAAACACACAATGCATGTCATTTAACTAAACGTTGCTCTCAAGAATGTTTTTGAAAACATTTGAAGCGAGAAATAGACGATAGAGTACCTGAAAATGCACTCACTTATTTGTTTTCCGAGGCGACTGTTGCACTCTGTGGGGCCAACTTGGAATACTTTCATTAGCGTAAGCAAGGAAATACTTCGTTTTGGTGTCACTTTTGGCTCAATTTAATAATTTATGTATTAAAGGAGCATTCAGTGAAATGGGTGATTTGGAAACCGCCCCGGTAACAAGATGTACACATGCACAGGCTCTACAGTGGGGGGAAACGCAACAGGACAACAGCACGTGCACCAAGGCCTGCCCCCACTCGATCACGATTGGAGCAAGGCCCCTCTCATCCTGATTGGATGAAGGCTGGCTAACTCTATAGCCAAAAACGAAACCTACGGTTTTTTGACCCCAGGGTTTAACAGGGGACAGGGAAGGAACTCCTTATATGGTCTGCACACTCTATAGTAGGGAGGATTATCAAAAGATCCCTTGCATATAGGTGTAGGATATGTATAAAACACTGGTGGTCAGTGGAAACTAAGTGGTGTCCTGGGAAATGGCTGAGACACGTAATATCTTGTATAAGCATTGACCCGGCCTATTACCTAACTGACCTGCTGCCTGTCTGAGCTGGAGGAGCCAGACCAAATCACAAGAGACGAGACACAGCATATCTGATTAACGAACACGGTGTGTGTGTGTGTGTGTGTGTGTGTGTGTGTGTGTGTAAGAGAGACAGACAGACAGACAGACAGACGGTCTCACCTCCTCTGCAGTTCCTTGATTCGGACCATCAGGGTCAGGTGACCTTGAGAGTACTGCTCCATTACATCACGCACGTCGTAGGGCTTTCTGGCTTGCTGTGGACACGCACGCACACACACACACACACACACACACACACACACACACACACATACGTGCACACACACACACACACACACACACACACACACACACACACACACACACACACACACACACACACACACACACACACACACACACACACACACACACACACACAAGCCATTGTCAACCAGCTGGGGCTGCCCATGCCCCCTCCCCAAAACAACCCCAACAACACCCCCCTCCTAAACATCCCCCTGTGAGGGCGTAGAGTTCATTGTCAACCCCCCACCTCTCTCTCTTTCTGTGTGCGTGTGTGTGTGTGTGCGTGCGGCCTTGCGTGCGTGTATGTGTGTGTGTGTGTGTGCGCGCGTGCGCGTGCAAGGGGGTGCACGTGCACTGACAATCCTTTCAGTGCATGAAGTGAGTGTCACATGCAAAGCAGCCTCCTTTAAGACGGTGTGACGGTCATGTCTGGACTGAAAACACACGCACACACACACACACGCACACACACCATGAACACACACACACACACACACACACACACACACACACACACACACACACACACCATGAACCCACTGAACTCATCCAGCATTCCTAGATAGCAGTGTTTTTCTTTTCTTTTACTCAAGTAAAAGTAGAAATACCAAGTAGAAGTGCTCAGTTGCAAGTCAAAAGTAAAAGAGCTTATTATTGCAAAATGTCCCAATTCTTTCCCCACTAGAAATTTGCCCAAATCTTTCAAAAATTTTAATTTAAATGAAGAATTTTTTTTTTTGTATTTTTTAATACAAACAGTAAAAGTACTAGTTTTAGATTAGACAAAGCACAAAATAGCACTAATATGTTAAGCATGCTTTGTGATACTGATCTAAATGTACAAATTAACTTGCAACTAGTTTTCAAACAATTGTAGTGGAGTCAAAAGTACTAGATGAGATGTAGTGGAGTGAAGGGTCCATTTGGTTTTTACACTGTCAAGAGTTAAAGTTATATAAGGGTGACAAAGGGTCCATTTGGTTACCAACTCTCCATCATTTAGCTGGACCACCTGGAACCCCCTCAAGGACAACTGGTGGTCCCCGGACCACTGGTTGAAAACCTCTGAAGTAAGGCGTTAATTTACCAAAAGCACAACAAGTTAAAATACAGAAATAAGAGGTTTCTGCCCGACAGCAACAATATATAAAAAATGCACATACTAAAAAAGTGCTTAAAAGTACCTCAACGTTGTAAGTAACAGTACTTGAGTAAATGTACTTAGTTACACTCCACGCCCTGCTATAGGGTACGGCCAGCTGCCATGAGTTATGGTATAATTGAAACCATGTAGCACGCCCGGGCAACGGCGCGAACACACCAACCGTTTTGCAATAAAACCTAGCGTGAAAATGATCGCAAAATATCTAAAATGAGATTATAGGAGTTTTTTTTTCTTCTCTCTCTCTCATTCTTTCTTTCTCTCTTTCCCGCTCAACTACTGCTTTAGCGAGCCAAATTCTTTCACTGCACTCTGCTGACTCCAGTGCTATGTGAGGCCACGTCCCGCTGGGTCTCTGTGTGTGTGTGTGTGTGAGTGTGTGTGTGTGTGTGTGTGTGTGTGTGTGTGTGTGTGTGTGTGTGTGTGTGTGTGTGTGTGTGTGTGTGTGTGTGTGTGTGTGTGTGTGAGCGTGTGTGTGAGAGCGTGCGTGCATGTATGCATGCGTAAGTTGACTCAAGCATGTGTGAGCACATTTGTAATGTTTGTGTGTGTGTGTGTTTGTGAGTGAGTATACATGAGTTTACTAACACACGTGCAAGCATGTTTGTAGTGTGTGTGTGACATGTGTGTGTGTGTGTGTGTGTGTGTGTGTGTGTGTGTGTGTGTGTGTGTGTGTGTGTGTGTGTGTGTGTGTGTGTGTGTGTGAATTTGCCAGTGAAAGGTTAGCAGGCACGTCATGATGCTACAACTGAAAACAAAGAAAATATGCAGGTGCAAGTTGCAAAACACAGACGCACGCACGCATGCACGCACAAACGTACGCACGCACACACGCACGCACACACGCACGCACGCACGCACACACAGCTGTACTATAAGCCCTCAGGGCCCTTCGTGTTCTTCCTGCACTGAACCCTAACCCTCAACCCCCCCCCCCTCTCTGTGTGTATGTCTCTCTCTGTGTGTGTGTGTGTGTATGTGTGTGTGTGTGTGTGTATGTGCTTGTGCGTGAATGTGTGTGTCTCTCTGCCCCCCTCTCTCTCTCACTCTCTGCCCCCCCCTCTCTCTCTGTGTATTTCTCTCTCTCTCTAGCTCACTCTAGTCTGTCTGTCTGTCTGTCTGTCTGTCTCTCTGTGTGTGCATGTGTGCGTGTGCGTGTGCGTGTGTGTGTGTGTGTGTGTGTGTGTGTGTGTGTGTGTGTGTGTGTGTGTGTGTGTGTCCGGACGCTCAACTCTCACCTGAAATTTCTTCCTAGCCACAAAGTACTGCATCCTGCGCAGCACTCTGACTGCAGACCTGTGGGCGTGAGACATCCTGGACACACCCAGAGAGAGAGAGAGAGAGAGAGAGAGAGACAGACAGACAGACATGTCAACAAATCATTTCTCTGCATTACTTTTGAGGTTATGTACAGAATGCTGCTGCATTGGCTTGTTTTGAGCTGTCAGTTCAGTTAATCTTTAACTTAATTATCACAAAAAATAGGACAACACAACAGTGCAATTCATTAACAATCGTTATGAACAATGAACACCGCGATTTGGCGCCACAATCTCAAGTCCACGGTACAGTCTGTCCATTAGATATATAGAGGGTCCAAAGAAGCTGAAAAAGGGGACAGGGATAAGCATAAGACATATCAAGCCCTGCCCGTACCACTAACTCAAACCGCATAGATAGATTCAGTCATAAGTGTTTTCAGCACACGCCATTGAACTTAATAGTTTAAACCAATACATCAACAGTGTAGAGGCCAAACACACAGCTAAGCGGGGCAGCTCAATTCAGGTCAACAAAACTACTCACAGGTAACATTAAATCAAGCACTGGCAAATAACTGAGGACACAAGGAGTATAAATAGACAAGGACTACCTAGTCACATGTGATCTCACTGACAATCAACGCAGGGATGGGCTATAGCCTACAACTAAAGGGAGACAGGTGAAAAACATTGGCTAATCACAGGACTGGTGAATCAAGACAGGTAACAGCAGGAACAACAGGAAACCAGGAGAGACTAGAACATTACTACAAAGTAAACTAAGGTCTGAAGTCTAAGTCTAAACAAGGAAGACATTATTTGAAAACTAAAGGAACACAACAAGTAAAACACTGAACTGCAACTAGGAAACAAGACACACAAGACAACACAACAAGGAGACAGAATATGGCCCAGAATGTCACGCTGCCACGCTATAGACATGTGCAACGCACGCACATGCACTAAGTAATCCCTGCCAGTGCAGTGAATGTTGTGTCCCTGAACCCAACACTACACACATCTGTGTCAACATGACACACACGACACACCACTGGCACTAAGATAAACACTGCACACTGCACACACATACTAATGCGCACATGTGCACTGTCCACACACACACACACACACACACACACACACACACACAGTCACACACACACCCACACAAGCATGAACAGATACACAAACATACGGTACTAGGTATGCACAAATATACATGTGCTTGAGCACACACACACACACACACACACACACACACACACACACACACACACACACACACACACACAGAGAGGAATGAGTGTATACGTTATACACTTGTATTTGTTTTGTCATGAGTGTACGCTGTGTCCTGTGCGCTGGTTGGTTTTCTGTGCGTTTATTTATTGCTAAGTGTTACAAGATGTCTCTGGATGTTCAACCTGACAGCTGCAGCACAACGCTAGGATCACTGTAGCTGTCTGGGAGAATACGGAGGGAAAACACTGACTCACACTTTCCTATGAGAGGATGACTTGAAACACGCACACACACACACGCACGTACACACACACACACACACGCACACACACACACACACACTCGCGCACGCACATGCCTGAACTCCCTGAGAAGAGAAGAATGTCACAAACAATAGTGTAATTAGCCACTCAGTCACTGTCTAATACGCTGTAAATATTAACAGAAATCAATGTGCGTCACTGTCAAACAACCTGATTGATAGGTTGTATATTGTAAAATATAGTGTATATACAAACTTGATTGATTGGTTGATTGATTGATTGATTGATTGTTACCCTAACATGAGTTTTACGTTTGGCAGTTTTTGCACAGACCCGGCGCTGAAGTTTATACTTACTTTGACTGTGTATTTGGGATGCCAATGGACTATTGCAACATTGTGGCCGTGCTACTTTCACATTGAGAACCTCTTCCACCTCTGACTGAATGAGCTGCATGCTCCTCACAATGACTTTCTGAGGTCAAAGGTGACCAACGGAAGATGATCAGGAAGATGATGTGAGAGTGGTGGCAATGATGCTTCATTGTTTTAGGAATATACTGTACCAGGGGTCATCAATAGGTCCTTCATTGTTTTAGGAATATACTGTACCAGGGGTCATCAATAGGTCCTTGGCACATTTTAGATTTTATGTTTTAATTTGTACTAGTCCTTACCCGTTCTGAATATATGAACAGCAAATTATGTTCAGTGTGGGGAATTGTTTACAGATGGTCTTGGGAAGTTGGATTGGGCACAAAAGTGGATATGGATATGTTGCTGGGTGTCCAAGCGATAACGAAATTAGGTCAAAATTCTGCTAAATATGACGTAAATTAAATCATGATGTATGATGATAAGAGTGCCCCTCACTTCACACAGGTGTGATTTTTCTTTAATAAAGTGATATGAGGTAGGGGTAGGCAATATGACAAAATATTATATCACAATATCTTTTCAGAAATGATCACAATATATATATATATTTTTTTTTAGATATTTTTTTGCGGCTTACGCCTTTATTGATTTTTTAAGGGATAGAAAGTAGGCTGACAGGAAACGGGAGAGAGATGGGGGGATGACATGCGGTAAAGGCCGTGTCGGGTCCGGGAGTCGAACCCGCGGCACACCGC
>NC_139700.1:39856729-39884229 GCF_964188405.1 Protomyctophum parallelum
GGAGAACACTTTGCTGTGTCTGCACATGTTCTTTTTTTAGCCACTCTCTTTGCTTGTCCATGGACAAGCACGCACACACAAACAAACATGCACACGCACCTGAGCACGCACGCACGCATGCACGCCGCGCACACACGCACACACACACATTCCATCACCGTGTCCTACAGGCAACTAGAACACAAGCTGGGTGTTTGCCAAAGAGCACACCGAAACTGGTTACTGAGAGAGAGAGAGAGAGAGAGTTAATCATTCACTTTTCCTGCTCAAAGCCCATTCAGCGTTCTCAAAGTGATCAACTTCTGACTCTTTCTGAATATGAAGGGTTTAAATGATTGATTGATTGATTGAATACTTTGACGAGTTTTTAAAGCGGTTGAAAACACACCAAATGGATCATACAAAATAGTAATTGGTGCATTTATATTTTACAGAGATTGTGCATTACATTCACCCGTTCACACACCAATGCCGGAGGAAACCATGTAAGGCACCAACCTGCACATCGGGAGCAATTAGGGGTTCAGAGTCTTGCTCAAGGACAATTTGACACTAACTCTGGGGGAGTCGGGTTTGAACCTTGCGGTTCCCAACCGGTCACTCTACCCCTGAGCAACAAAATCCCTTATTTCCATTGTGGTCCATTCGACACTCAAACAACTGGACAAAACAAAAATGCAACAAAAAACCACACAAGATAGAAGATCTAAATATACTTGCATGGGGAAAACCCAGATACTGAAACGTTCCAAAACCCATTTAGCTGTGATTTTCTTTTTCTATCTTTCTATCTTTTTATGTACAATTGGACAATCAGAACCCAGGGTGATTTGGGTTCAATATGCATGCTTGATGCTCTGATGATCTGCTATTTTCGCTGTTAAGATGTTCTTTTAAGTATCATTTTATGAGCTGAGCCCTGGAAAATACGGTTCTAAGATCCTCATCTGAAACCAAGTCAGATGGAAACATACTGAATTATAAGTCACTGATTACAATATATAATACACTAATATTACCATATCTGACTTATTGTGTGGAGCTGTGGGGAAATACTTATAGAAGCAACCTACAGCATTTAATTATAATGCAAAAAAAGAGCATTAGAAAAGCACCATTTTGAGTTTGCAAACTGGCCCCTCCTCATTGATGCTTCAAAACTATTCCAACGCCCAAGTTACACCAACATTGGCGACGATGGTCCACGAGCGTATGTCCGAGCTTTGAGTGACAGCCTGTCAGCGTCTGTCAACGTGTGCATGTATACAGTGTGTATATGTATACTGCAGACCTGTCTCTGCTTTTAGAGTAGACACTCACTTCAGAACGTGTGAGGTGGCCGCCCTTGTGGCTTCCAGAGATACTGCACTGACTGCACTATGGGCCTGGTGTCAAGTTCAAACACGTGCACGTACACACACAAACACGCAGGCACACACACACACACACACACACACACACACACACACACACACACACACACACACACACATACGCGTCTTTCCGAGTTCCCTTATTTAAGCTATCTACATGAAGCAGAGATGCCGGGCTACTACAAACTGAACTTTGTTGTCCAGACGATACTACGACACGCTCTCTCTCCACAGTAAAAGGTCTGTTTCTTCTCTCTCACAGCAGCACTGCTGACAGATCAAAGCTCGCACAGCAAATCACTTCACATACACACTATTTTTGCTTTTTTTTTTCTATTACTTTGAAGTCACTTCCGACATTCTGCTGCTTGGTGCGGTCGTGAGAGTGACGGGCGAGATAGGAGAGAGGGGGGGGGGGGGAGGATGAGGAGCAAGAAAAGGGGGAGCAAGAGAAAGAGAGAGAGAGAGAGAGAGAGAGAGGGGGGGGGGAGAGACAGACAGACAGAACAATGCTTTTTCTCTCCCAACATATTTCACTCTTTCACACAGTGACAATGGTTCTCAAATTATTATCATGCCAAAATGGCCGCTGATCTGAAAACAGGCAGGGACAAATCGACTGTTTTTGAATAGCCAAAGTATGAATATGGTTAAAGTGGCTAAAATGATTGTGAGGCTATAACAACCATATAGTAACTATAAATAACCACAAGGACCTGGGGGTATTATTATTATTTACTGTAGTTAACGTATCACGATGTATAAATAGTGTTGGTAGACGTTCAGACAGGATGGCAGAGACATGAAATACATGAAGTACAACAACCACCCAAAGATGAAAGCTCCATGTCAAAGGTCAATGGCTGGGATCTGAAATCAAAGGGCTGCCTCCCTCTGCCATAAACATCTCTGTGTGTGTGTGTGTGTGTGTGTGTGTGTGTGTGTGTGTGTGTGTGTGTGTGTGTGCATGTGCGTGTTAAGGTGGTGACAGTGTGCTTGTGGTCACAGATAAGATCTTACTCTACTGAAGTGCCGCTCACGAAGAAAATGCATTCGAACGTCACAGGCATGCAGTAATGTGTGTGCATGTGTGTATGTGTGTGTGTGTGTGCATCATGCATCTTGTTTTGACTGTTTTTCTCTGAGACTATACTCAGTCAAAGTTCCCAATCCACCCCCCCCCCCCCCCCCCCCCCCACCCCACCACACACACACACGCACCCTCCCCCTCCCCAAACAAGGGACTCTCTCTCTCTCAGTGGAGTCAGGATGACAACAAAATAAGTTAGCAGACAATACCATGACAAGCACCATAAAACATGTGGATCAAAGGCTGTCACTATCCCCGGCACTGCCATCCACACACACACACACACACACACACACACACACACACACGCACACGCACAACGCGCACCGCGCACGCGCACACACACACACACACACACACACACACACACACACACCACACACACACACACACACACACACACACACACACACACACACACACACACACACACACACACACACACGTATGACGCACACTCAAGGTCTGTTCTAACTATAGGAGAACATAAACACCAA
Source organism: Protomyctophum parallelum (assembly GCF_964188405.1). NCBI lineage: Eukaryota > Metazoa > Chordata > Actinopteri > Myctophiformes > Myctophidae > Protomyctophum > Protomyctophum parallelum. Next base: position 39,859,690 of record NC_139700.1, read on the forward strand.
CAATACCATACAACACTGGTTCTCAAACCTTTTCACGTCAAGGACCCAAATTAAAATTGGCTTAAGGGAGGACTGGCCGCTCATGTCACTATGACTCAGCCAGATCCATATAAGGAGTTCCCAAGGCAGCTACGCCCATAAATGGGCGTAACCACAAACGTCCACAAAACACATCAGTCAGATCTATCTGTACAAAAGGGGACATGCCAATATATGGGAAAATACTGATGACATCAGCAACAGAATAGAATAGAATAGAATAGTCCCCACTCCTTTGGGGTGTTTTTTTGTCACAACAGTAATAGTATAATAATATGCACAAATGCTCCTCTACATGTACCCATCCTATAACAACTAGAGCAGTGAGCATCCATTCTACGGCGCTCGCCCAGGGAGCAGTTCAGGGTTAAGAGTCTTGCTCAGGACACACATGGACACATTGCTGGCTGGCCTGGAAACACACTTGGGACAACCAGGGACTCCCACAAAGCACTCAGCTAAGGCCACCCCAGACTCAGCTATGGCCGGCCAGAGATCTCCATATATGGCATATTGGTCGGATCGGCGTAGGTGTGAGGTCTGCGTAGCGGCCCCCAACCTCTAGTTAATATATATTTGGAGGACCCCGATCTGAAAAATGCAAGGGACTTCCATGCGAGATTTGCTGTTAAAATGTTAAAAGTGTACTCAATGTAATGCTATATATATTATTTTTTTTAAGATATTTTTTTGCGGCTTACGCCTTTATTGATTTTTTAAGGGATAGAAAGTAGGCTGACAGGAAACGGGAGAGAGATGGGGGGATGACATGCGGTAAAGGCCGTGTCGGGTCCGGGAGTCGAACCCGCGGCACACCGCGACTGGATCACCAGTCCGGTGCCCAGACCGTTACGCTACGGCCTGGGCCAATGTAATGCTATATTAACAAATGTAGCTGCATGGGGACCCCCTGGAATCCCCTCAAGGACCCCTGGTCCCCACTTTGAGAACCACTGCCCTATACAACCAAAGAGAGAGAGAGAGAGAGAGAGAGAGAAAGAGAGAGAGAGAGAGAGAGAGACGGGGAGAGAGAGGTGTGTGTGTGTGTGTGTGTGTGTGTGGGGGGGGGGGGGGGTAGATTCACCATACGCTGGAAATAACTGCAATCTACAAGTTCATAGCGTGTCACCACACTGTCGTACAACAAAGCATAAATTAAGCATTTCAACACAGCCATCCTCTGGTCTCCTCCCATTCTCTCCATCTCCCTCTCTCTCTCTCTCTCTGCATCATCATAAAAGGAGGATGTGTGCGTTATTTTTTTTCTTCAAGCGTAATTGGGAAAGAAAACACATGTAGGAAACAAAAAACACGTGTGGTTTTGATCGCTGTACGTCTGTAAGACCACCCCCCTTCCTCCTCTTCCAACAACCCCCCCACCTCCCCTTTCCCGCCTTTCACAACTGTGCACATATGTTGGGCAGGTCAGCACGATAAAAGAATAACACAGTTTTTTTTTTACCCCCTTCAATACTACTTACACTACATTCACACATCTCTCCAGATGGAGAAAGAGAGAGAGAGAGAGAGAGAGAGAGAGAGAGAGAGCGCACATTTGGCATACATCAGCCACATCATCTCTCCATGGATGCTGACTGACATTGGAGCACTTGCTTGGCTCTCTGTCACTCATCTTCTTCCATCGTCAGGCTCAAAGCGCGTCGCTCCGCGCCGCCTTTCCAGCTTTCCCGCTGTTGATGCTTGACGTTAATTTACCAAAAAAACAGAAAAAAGTTAGAATATGGAGATAAGAGGTTTCTGCCTGACCGCAACACTATATTTTCCATTGTCCCGTACGGATCACACTACCGGTTGGGGGATGGGGGGTGAGGATTCTTTCTGTTTCTTGCTCTCCCTGCCCCCCCCCCCCCCCCCTTGAAAGCTCAGCTGTCTTCATGAAGACAACTTGTTGGTGTTTTGGTCGAAGAAAAGTACTACAGATTATCTTTTAATTCAGCAAAAGTATAGCAGAACCACAATGTAGAAATACTGTACTATTATACTATCATACAACCAACTACAGATATAAAGGGCTTAAGCAGTTAATATGTTTGTTTTTTCTCCTTCCTTTCTTCTATGGTCACTTTTTCAGGAGAAGCGGCAAGTTGTCTGGGGCAACTCACTCAGCATCATGCGTGTGTGCGCACACACACACACACACACACACACACACACACACACACACACACACACACACACACACACACACACCACACACACACACACACACACACACACACACACACACACACACGCAGAGTGAGGCAGTCTAGTAATTGAACAGAGTTAGATGAAGATGGAGCACAGTTCTTTGTCTTGGCAGAGGACAGTCAAATATCCTGTGTGCTTCCAAGGGAGCAGCAATAACCTTGAAGTCTCTCTGAAAAACGGTGGCCTTCTGCGCGTGCAGTGCGCTATACTTGTGAGGACCAATATGTCCCCCACCAGTATAGCAGAATTTTAGAAATGCAATTTGAGGACGTTGGTGCTGTATTTTGATGGCAACAGGTTTGTACTTTTACTTTTTTTTAGGTTTTGATACTCTTGTGTGGTGCTGTAGTATGATCAAGTAGGCCCTATATACCTACTTGATTCGTGAATGAATTTACAAAAAGTTAAAATATGGAGATAAGATAAGATGTTTCTTCCCGACAGCAACGATATGCATTCAGATACAGTGAAAAAGAAAATAAATCCTGCAGGCATTTCTTGTTTCCTCTCTCTCTCTCCCCTTAAGTGCACATAGTCTGTCCAGTGTCTGTGTGTGTGTTGTTGATTACCCCAGACTGCTCTCCCACCCCGCTCCCTCCCTCCCCCCTCCTCCTCTCTCTCTCTCTCTCTCTCTCTGTCTGTCTGTCTCTCTCTCTCTCTCTCTCTGTCTACAGTATACCTCTATCTCCATCTCTCTCTATCTCCGCCTCCCTTTATCTCCATATTCTCTCTCTCTCTCTCTCTCTCTCTCTGTCTCTCTCTCATGGTGCCGGTGGTTCTCAGATCAATAAGGCCTTGATCAGGACATGCTGCAGACAATACAGGGTCTGAACTGGATCAAAGTGCAGCCAACCGCTACCAACTGACAACAAAGAGACAAGAGCCCCGTTTGATGTGTGCGTGCATGCTGCCATGTCGCCGGTGAGAGGGAGGGCACAAAGATCGGGGCAGGGAGTGGGAGAGAAAAATGGAGGGGGGAGGGAAAGAAAGAGAGAAATGGAGAGATCAAAAGAAGAACTGAGTAAGGGATGGAAGCTAGCGCGAGGGAGAATGAAAATTTACACCAAGCTACCGAGGCCTGCAGTGTTAATTTCACATTTTAAGTTTTTTAATGAGCATAGAAGAGTGGTTTAGACAGTGAAAAATGCAGTACATTATGCTAGCTTCTCTTTTCTATTTTTGTACAGTAAAAAACAGCGAACATGCTAGTATATGAACAGAGTTATAGAGTTATAGAGCTAGTATATGAACAGTAAATGAGTTGGATTAATGCGGACAGTTACAAACAAAACTATAACAAAACTAAATAAACAAAACAAAACAATCCCCCGCCCTCCCACTTAGAACGTTGACGCCTTCTCCTTTCACCATACAGGTATTTATTTAAAAAAAAGAAATAGCAATAGCCACAATGGTAATAAATAAAGACAGCACATTTAGTTTTAGTCATAGTCTTTTGACTAAATATTCAATATAGTCTTGGTAATATGAAATGTTTTAGTTTTAGTCTACAATTTATTTTCAGTGGGCTGTGCTGGCGTCTTAATGTCTGATTAGTGTGGTTGCCCGAAAGGGCAACCAGACTCTTGTAATTGTAACACTTTATTATTTTTTAGTCTTTTGTTTGTCGCTTTATACCTCCCACACTTTTGACTGTAGCCATATGTCAAATTGACCGGAAAAATCGGGAATCGTGTGGTTGTATTTTGTTAAGAGAAATGTTGTATAGTTTAATTGATATGAATTTATTAGTGAATTAAAATTTCCCATTGACATGAATGGGAAAATGCAAAAATTCACATTCAAGTATTTTTTCCTCTGAGACTGTGAGGACTATAGTTACAAAACTTGGAGGATAAATTCATAATTATCACTAAAATGAATTAAAATTATAACTTTATTGGTCGGCCTCATGGTGGCGCTATAACAGCCCACTTTACCTTTTGGCTTATAACTCTTGAACCGTATGTCGTAAAATCTAAATTATTTTTCCCTGGATTCCTTGGGTCATGACGCATCTCCCCACGCCCATTTGCGTCATGATAGATTTTCCGCCATTTTGAATTTTATCCAAAACACACTTTTTGCTTTTCCTCCCTCCTACAGGCACACATGATCTCTGGACCAATCCGATTAAAACACCAACTGCAGAATGTTTGTAGTGCGTATCGTTCAGCCGTAATCGTCTTCCGAAGTTAGTAGGAGGGGCCTATATCAAAAAAAATGCCATAAATCACGAACGGAATGTCCAATCCATCCCAAATTTGAATCACAATCAACCAAGTTCTAAAAGCAAAAAAAAGGTTTGTCGCAAAAACATGAATTTTGGGGGTTAAATCCCCTCCGAATTACTTACGCATGATCACAGGGGTGACGCGACATTGTAATTGAATTTTCTAGTTTATACTTACACACACATGGGCAATGTTACAGTTTAGACTGGACTTACATATAGTTAAGTTAAGTGATTCTCAACTTTTTTTTTGAGGGGCTATATACAGGTTTAATGTTTGTTTTTAGTCCAATGTTTCATTTAAAAATGTCGTTGAGAGAGAAGATAAATTTATGTTTGTTTTGTCCCTTACACGGTAATCATAGCAACATGAGTTAGACTTTAATATATTAGCGCCCCTCACTTCACACAGGTGTGATTTTTTTAATTCAAGGACCCCCATACATACAATAGACCATGGACATGGATCCCCCATTTGATACCATTTTAATCCCTGGGACCCCAAATCTCTGCACTGTAAAATCCTCGGTCCATTATGTTCCATTCGTACACTCGCAGATTTACAGACCCGTAAAAGTCCCATTTGGACCCTTTGGTGGTCCCCGAACCAGCACACAGAACACATTTCACAACATACAAACACACACACACACACACACACACACCCACACACACACACACACACACACACACACACACTTGCAGTGAACACATACGTACGTATGTAACTGCACACAGTTACGTGCAATTACTGGCGTGCAACCTCGATGCTGGCCAGGAATGTGGCCAATGTAAATATGATGATAGTGTTAACTATACGTCCCTGTGACCTCATAGCATGGTCCACCCATGTTTAACCAACACAACACTGTCACACAAACCTGTCATTACCTGGACACAGTGGGAGAGAGACAGAGAGAGAGAGAGAGAGAGAGAGAGAGAGAGAGAGAGAGAGAGAGAGAGAGAGAGAGAGAGAGAAATGTATTTTCACTCCCAACTTGTCATAATTGGCCCTACCACGCTATTATACACCCATCATACCATGTTGACAGTGGCGGAAGGTAAGTATCAAGTATCAACTTAAAGATAGGGTAAGTGATATTTTTTGGTCAAAACATTATATACATACACATTACATACATACACATACTATACATACATACATACATAATACATACATACATACATATAAAGCACTATATTCTGATTGCTATGCCGTGTTTGTTCAGTAACAGCCCTACGGGGGTGTCCTTGTCTCTTCAGCTCTCCTTGTCTCTTCAGCTCAGAAGAGTACCCCTTTTATAGTGTTTTAGTTCAATTTCTTCGTGTCACCACTTCACTTGTTTATCTGTATCCTGTCTGAGTTCTCTATCCTGATTCAGGATTAAAAATCGGTATCCTGACCTGAAAATGCATTTTCTGTTTAATAAAGAAAGAGCTGGAGAGACATGGAGTCTCCTGTTGGTGAACAAACCCTCTACAGAGACATGGAGACTCCTGTTGGTGAACAAACCCTCTACAGAGACATGGAGACTCCTGTTGGTGAACAAACCCTCTACAGAGACATGGAGACTCCTGTTGGTGAACAAACCATCTACAGAGACATGGAGACTCCTGTTGGTGAACAAACCCTCTACAGAGACATGGAGACTCCTGTTGGTGAACAAACCCTCTACAGAGACATGGAGACTCCTGTTGGTGAACAAACCCTCTACAGAGACATGGAGACTCCTGTTGGTGAACAAACCCTCTACAGAGACATGGAGACTCCTATTGGTGAACAAACCCTCTACAGAGACATGGAGACTCCTGTTGGTGAACAAACCCTCTACAGAGACATGGAGACTCCTGTTGGTGAACAAACCCTCTACAGAGACATGGAGACTCCTGTTGGTGAACAAACCCTCTACAGAGACATGGAGACTCCTGTTGGTGAACAAACCCTCTACAGAGACATGGAGACTCCTGTTGGTGAACAAACCCTCTACAGCAGACCTGGGCATCACACAGCCCGGCCGGGGGCCAAACCCTCTACAGCAGAACTGGGCCTTACACAGCCCGGCCGGGGGCCAAACCCTCTACAGCAGACCTGGGCATTACACAGCCCGGCCAAATACGGCCCTTTGGCTGACTCTGACCAGCCGTGAAAGGTTATAGGAAATTGGAAAATAAAACCTACTTTCTAACTTGGCCTTATGTGTGGACTAAAATGGCATTGCTTTTATTTTATTTATCCTAATAATAACAACATATAATCTTACCAGTGGTGATACTCTAGAGTACGTCTGGTATTTCCACATTTGTACACAGTAAAAGTGAGACTTGTATTGACACGACTACATGTGTCACCACCACATCAAATGGAAGATCAAAGCGTTTATATTCCAGGCCTGAGGCCGTGCTAATGGTTAGAGGGCTTATAGTCCCCGAGGAACGACATTTACTGGCGCCGCCTGACGGTAGACCTCGAGGATGTCCAATATTTACTGGTGCTAGATCTCACGAGACGAGACTGTGTTACTGGGACAGAGAAAGGTTGATTTGTCTCTCTGAAAAAAGCCATTTTGCTATCAAAATGTTGGGAAGATGGTGTGGCTTGTGATGATTGGGTCCAATATTTAGTTAATTGACCATGCGGCTGAAGAAGGCGCTGTGTTCAAGTTCGCTCTCCCGTTGGAATTAATAGACCTGGGTGCCTGGGCGCAGCCAGCCTCCCCTCCCGCGCTAACAAACAGCAGGCCTTTACGTGCCAGCGGAGGCAGCATGCATGCAGCAACAGATGCGAGGACCTGGCCGGCCTCGTCCATCACTGCCTGTCATTATCCCAGTGCACTAAATGATTCTATTAGCGCGTCACGCTGCCTCGTCAAAGCGCTCCACTGTTCCCACCTCCACAATGTGCAGCCTGGCAATTCAACCCATGCGTTGATAATTTGCCCCGAAACATTGGCCAGGGACAGGCATCCAATTATGGCCGTGCACCCTGTTCCCAGCCGCCTCCTCATTTCTCAAATGGCTGACCTCTCATAACTGTGGCCCTTTGATTGAAACTCAGCGGATGAATGAATGAATCCCACCACACATTTCTTTCTAAAGGGGTAGAAGTATTGGGTATTTTATTGAGTTATTGAGTGTTGTGTCGTTTACTTTTCCCGATAAATTGAATAATCAAGAAGTGTGTTTATATATATAATTGTATCTGATTAGTAAATCGACAATGTTATTATATTATCGATTATCGATGTATTGATAAATAAATGACACCACTACTTCTTTCTCTGGGACTATGTTGTTTTTTCCTCCTGCTCCCCACTCCAGTCAGTGGAGTCGTCCTCTTCCAGGTCTTAGGTAAGACGGTCAGGTGAGGCAGCATGTTGACAGGATTCAGCTGCTCCAAAGACGTACGCTCAGGAAAGACTCAATGTTCTATTTGATGTTCTCTGTGGCGGCCGGGCGCCGGGCCAGTTCCCACGTCTGTCTGTCTGTCTGTGTGCCGTCGTGTAGTGCTGCTGCTGGTCATGTTTGTCAAAGTTTATTCATGTGACTGTATGTCTGGTAGTGCAGCCAGTGGTGGATGGAGTAGGTCTACTCACATTTTTTTTTTAATTAAACAAAAGTAGCAAATACTCTAGTCCTGTACAAATCCTTTAGTAGAATAGTAGTATATTGAAAAACAATGGAAATACTCAAAGAAAGTAAAAGCAACTAAAAATTGTACTTGAGTACACAGTGCAGCTCACGAAGTGTTGCAATGCAATGCATTGAGAGCTTTTATATCGCAGTTATAAGTGTGTGCCCTGCGGTTTTAAGCGAAATCGTTCACAACATCCGGACGACCACCCAGGTGATGTTTTGAGCTTCTCTGCTCCGCCTCAGACATAGTGCCATCAGATGTTTCACATTGGTGTGACATTTTTTTTAATAGCAGATCTGCTATTTTCACAATATTCATATGTGGAATCGATTCAAGCTAAAGGTAATGCCTCAACTCTACTAATCTACACAATTCCAAGTGCTTGTGAGGGTGGGGGGGTCCCCAGTTCAAATAATATGATTACTTTGGGAGGAGGTCTCCAGTTCAAATAATATGATTACTTTTGGGAGGGTGGGGGGTCCCCAGTTCAAATAATATGATTACTTTTGGGAGGGTGGGGGGTCCCCAGTTCAAATAATATGATTACTTTTGGGAGGGTGGGGGGTCCCCAGTTCAAATAATATGATTACTTTTGGGAGGGTCGCGGCCAGAAAGGTTTGAGACCCACTAGACTAGAGAGACACTCACTCCATGGTAAGCATGTTATACAGTCTGTGCTGAAAGCAGTGAGGTGGCACTAAAGTGTTTCAGTGGAATGCACATTTGGAGTTGGGACACTGAGGTCCTGTCCTGTCCTGTGCCGTAAGCTTTGGCAGGCGTTCCTGTTTTCAACATTATCCTAAATGTTCTTGGCCATTGTTTGTTCAACGGCTGAAATTAGATTACGTGACTGTTGTTGTGAGGCCAATCTCTTCATCAGCGCTCGCTGTCTGCCGGCATGCCGGTAGCTCTCTGGCGCGAGGCCACATTTTATTATTTTTATTATTTGAAATGAAGAATCCCTCACACACACAGCATTGGAACAAACAGCGACACTGGAAAAGCTTTGTTCAAAACTACAGACATGCAGCTGTGAGAAAACACATCCCCACAAACTACCACTTACTGAGCCCTGTTTCGCTATAATGTTTCTGAAAGTGTCCATGAATAATGTCAGACACGTTACCAAAAATGGGAAGGCCAGGTTGAAAGTTAAAAGACATCACAAGTGCCTGTAATACAGTGGTTCTCAAACATCAAGCCGAAACACAATCAATCGATTGACTGATCGTTAAAATAAGTTATGCTCTGAAAGTGTACACGGACCACCCATCTGACCACTTAACACTAATGATACGGTTAGTTCCATGGGATGGTTTCGTTCTCTCTTTTGCCACACACACACACACACACACACACACACACACACACACACACACACACACACACACACACACACACACACACACACACACACACACACACACACACACACACACACACACACACACACACACACACACACACACACACACACACACGTGATCACATGCTGTAAATGCATCAGCTCGTAATGTCCACAATGTAAAGAGCAGTGTGGGCACTGGGAGGCAGGAAGGAGGCAGGCCTTACATCCTAACTGGTCTATAAAGCTTTGAACGGTTTAGGACCACAATACATTTCTCATCTTGTATGATACCATGAACCATCCAGAATGATATCTCGGGTCATCTGGGAAAGGTTTGCTTTCTGTCCCTAAACCAAAAATAAACGTAGAGATTAGAGAATCAGCATAAATGCTGTTTTTATACAGCACATATCTGGAACATGCTCCCAGAAAACGGCAGGTCTGCTGCCACTCTTATTTCTTTTAAATCACAAGTTACTGAATACCTTTCTGTCTGCTGCTGCCCTTGATTGAGTTACTTTTCTTTTTCTTTCTCTTCTGCACTCTAATTGAAATGCATTGTTATGCTTTACTTATTTTCTTTTATGCATCCTAATGTCATCGTATAATTGTGTTTCATTGGCTTGATGTTATGTCACGTGTAAAGCACATTGAATTGCCTTGTTGTTCCAATGTGCTATGAAAGCAACATCGCCGTTGCCTTGCCTAACTGCGATCACGGTGTGAGGCAGGGGACAGGCATTACATCCATCCTAACTGCATTAACTTATTTATCCTAACCACGCTCATGATTCCAGTGCTGCCCAGATCAGATGCTTCCTATAATAAAGTGCTAAAAGGGTGTTTGAGTGGGCAGACCGAGCGCTAACATCCTAATCACATTTCTAAGACACGGTGAGGAAGCCACTGTTCAAGTTCAACACCATGCAGGGAAAAGAACAGGACTCAATCCATCTCTAAAGCAGTGGTTCTCAAACCGCTTCATTGGACGCAGACCACAGTCTGTAAACATGTGGGGCAGGGAGGGACCCCCATGAGATAAGATTTGTGTTTAAAAAAAAATCAAAATTACTCCTAATTTGACTCCGAAAATAGCAGATTGGTTTAAAATGATTTAGATGCAATTTAGTCAGATACACTCATGTCATAAGTAGATTCAACCATTTATTGCAACAAATGGAATACTGTTAAACTTGCATTAATAGATCTGCTCTTAACACACCGACCGATATCTCTGTCTTTTCAAATTCATCGGTTCACAGCCATGGATGGAGAGCCATGGCTGATGATTAAGGTTGGTCGCGATCCTAAGCTTCACGGCCAAATAGGTTCTTTTCAAGTTTGAGAACAATAGCCCTATGACATGCATTCAATTCGCACATTTTAATCATAATTAAGGCAGGAGTGCCCTATATCTGAACGCTTTGAACCAGGGCTGTGATCTGTGATGGAGAAAGGCCTAATGAAACAGCAGTCATTAATGGGACCCCCTCCCTCAACGGTGTGGGCCCATGCATGCAGACACACTATGAAATCACTGCCTTTGAAAAGCAGCGTGGTTTTATAATCCTGACCCCGAGCTTCTGAAAGGGAAACCCCTTAGTGAGGGAGACCCTGCAGGTCAACCTCTCTCTCTCTCTCTCTCTCTCTCTCCTTACTGTGATAGCAGGCCCTCAGAGCCATTATCATGTTGAGAAAGGTTTTTTTAATTTTATTTTCAATAATTGTGGAAACAGCAGACCAACTACTGTTTTGAGCTTGTAGGCTATTTCCTCTATTTGTGTTTTCATAAGTGTAAAGTTATTAAATGATGTAAGCTGTCATATCTGCCCTGTGCAACAGGCATACATGTCATTTATATTCATAAAGTTCCAATGTTCAACAACAGAAACGCAATTAAATTGCTAATCGCAATTCATTGAGCAGCAATTAATCAATTTCATAATCGTGACAGCCTTAACCACGACGACAAATTGATAAAGAACCAACGTCCTACCCCCCTCCCAAAACAACAAGGGTCCAGTGTGGACTTTCACCCCTCCCAGAGCCCCCTCACCCCAGAGCGGGGACCCCCTGACTGGCAGCAATAAATAGATTCTTTCTCTAACATGCCTAATCCTGCTAAACACCAACAAATCCTATTAGGCCATTGTTACGACTGGGGTCGTATTCTTATACTTATTCTTATACTGTGATGTGGTCCTATATGCTGTGACATGTCTTTCTGCCCTGGTGTGGAGTGGTGCGCGCGCCCCGTGCATCGCCCAGATGAAGATGGCATAGTGGGCCTGGGCGTGATTGAGGATGCAGAGCGCGGTGGACAGCCGTGATTGGCGGAGGAGGCCTGAGTCCCACAAGACACCTCAGTCAGTGGCTAACGAGGGTGGCCTTTTCCCTACATAAGAGAGGAGCAGAGGAGAGTGCGGCACGCAGGGGACAGACCTGTCTTCCTCGGCTCCCAACCGGCCACCGCCCTTCCTTATGTTGTCATGTTTTGGTTACTCTGAGTTTTGTTGCGTTATGTCCAAACCTTTATCGGAGATTTTGAGTTAAAGTCCTGTTTTTCGTTAAGGAGGTAAGCCCCATGTGTTTTGTTTTGTTAGGGAAGATTATTTTGTTTATAGTTATTTTCTTATTTAATTTATCCGTTGCCTTAAACCCCTTTACCTCTGTTGTAAATATCATTTCCGTTAATAAACCTTTATTTGCTTTTCAACCTTTGTTCGAGTGGCTGCTTGGGAGTTGGGGAAGGCGGGAGCGTCATATTTCGTGTTGGGTACCAGATCCCCTAGACTGGTGCATAACATGAATTGGGGGCTCGCCAAACCATTTTTTTCCGCGTGATGTTTGGTAAGGTAATTATTTTTTGTCTCTGGTTGGCAGTTTTGACAGTTGTAAGTATGGAATTTAAAATTGATGATTTCGTGGCAAACCCTTCTTGGAGTAAAATTGAGAAATGTAAAAAATCAGAGCTGTTAGTGGTGGCAACTAGCTATGATTTAAGCGTGTCTCTCTATGCCCCAAAGGCTGAGCTCCGACATGAGGTGTGTGCAAAACTGACGGAGATGGGCGTTCTACCTGCGGCTGGACACAGTGAGAAGGGAGAGGAGGCTCCGCCAGGAGAGGTTGCTGGGGCGGAGGCTACAGAAACGCCCTCCACTAGTGCGGGCTCTTTCTCCCAATCACTACAGGCAGGTGAGATGAGTAAAACAAGTGATCTCCGGTTGACACTCCAAATAAAGGAGTTGGAGGTAAAAGCCCTGGAATTACGGCTGAGAACCGTGACACTTGAGAACGAGAGAGCACAAAGGTCTGGTACCTATAACACTGTTGGTGGCAGCAATACGGCAGGGTTGGACGTTGGTAGAAATATAGCATTGGTGCCACCCTTTCGAGAGTCTGAAGTTGATTCATATTTTGGTGCGTTTGAGCGTATTGCCATGGCGTTGAAATGGCCGAAGGAGTCATGGGCAATATTGGTACAGTGCAAATTAAGTGGAAAAGCCCAAGAAGTGTGCGCTACGTTATCGATTGATCAGAGTCTCGATTATGAGACGCTTAAACGGAGTGTTTTGCGAGTTTACGAGCTCGTCCCCGAAGCATATCGACAACGGTTTCGAAGTAAAGAGAAAACTGCCAGCCAGAGTTATGTGGAGTTCGCACGGGAGAAGAGCACCTTGTTTGACAAGTGGTGTCAGTCTTCAGGCATATGTACCGTGGCTGAGATGCGAGAGTTAATTTTGTTGGAAGACTTTAAAAGGGGCCTACATGAAAGAATTGTGACATATCTTAATGAGCAAAAGGTGTTATCAGTAACCAAAGCTGCGATCCTGGCTGATGAGTTTATTTTAACTCACAAATCGGTATTCTCTGCCCCAACATATCATGGTTATGCGGCAACATCAGAAAGAAGGTCCCCTAAATTCAACCGTAGAACCATGACACCAGCAATGGGCGAGAATCGCGAGTGTTATTATTGCCGTGAGCCAGGCCATTTGATTGCGCAGTGTCCTCAGTGTCCAAGTAAAAGAGGACAAGTTAATAACACCCCAGCAGGCATTGGCCTGATTAAAACTGTCAGTTCGCCTGATAACCAGCCCGAGCGGGCAGAGACGGAGGTTGATGCTACTTTTAATCCGTTTGTATTTGATGGTTTTGTTTCGGTGACCGGCGAGGAAAAAGACAAAGTGCAAGTAAAAATCTTACGGGATACAGGGGCTTATCATTCATTTATGTTGGATTCGGTTCTGCCACTTTCGAATGACACTTCGTGTAACGCTGATTTGCTTGTGTGGGGCATCAAAATGAGCGTGGTTAAAGCCCCTTTACATTTCGTACATTTCGGTTCACCCCTGGTGGCAGGGCGATTTAAAGTAGCTGTGCGGCCTCAGTTGCCGATCGCTGGTATTGATTTTATTCTCGGTAATGACATAGCGGGAGGACAAGTTTTCCCTACGCCCGAAGTTGTCGAAATTCCTAATTTGGATTGCGAGTCCCCTGTGTCCACAATGCCAAATGTGTTTCCTGTGTGCGCGGTTACACGCGCACAGGCCCGTAAAATGGGTAAGGTGGTTGATTTGTCTGAATCATTTCTGGCTGACGAAAATGAACTCACTCAGTCACTTGCTCTCCCTGAGAAAAATGATGAAATTGTAAATGTGTCTGATGCATCTATGGTTGAACCTGAATTGAGTCTAAATGTGACAAAGGAAATGTTAATAACCGCTCAGAAAGAGGACCCGTCATTGACTGTGTGTTTGTCCTCTGCCATAGCCAGTGAGGGAGGCCAAAATCCCGTTTCTTTTTTTTTGGAGGGTGGAGTGTTGATGAGGAGCTGGAGCCCTGATGACAGCGAGGTGGTCACTGTTCATCAGGTAGTAGTGCCAACTGAATATAGACCACAGGTACTTAGCATTGCCCATGATTCCAGCTTAGCTGGACATCTGGGAATAAAAAAAACATATTATCGAGTGTTGCGTAATTTCTATTGGCCGGGGCTGAAAGCCGACGTAGCCAAATACTGCCGGTCTTGTCACACTTGTCAAATTGTAGGGAAACCCAACCAGCCTGTCCCACCCGCCCCTCTACATCCAATTCCTGTGATTGGGGAGCCGTTTGAGGAGGTGATTATAGATTGTGTGGGTCCACTACTAAAAACCAAGTCTGGAAACCAATATTTGTTAACGGTGATGTGCGCTGCTACCCGATACCCGGAGGCCATCCCGTTGAAAAATATAAAAACCAAATCTGTATTGAAGGCCCTTATCAAATTTTTTTCCACTTTCGGGCTACCGATTTCGGCCCAAACAGACCGAGGAACGAATTTTATGTCTAAAGTGTTCGCACAGGTTATGGGAGAACTGAAAATTAAACATAAAACGTCAAGTGCTTACCATCCAGAGTCTCAAGGTGCGCTGGAGAGGTTTCACCAGACACTAAAGTCCATGTTACGAAAATATTGCCTGGAATCCGATAAAGACTGGGATGAGGGCGTCCCTCTTTTATTATTTGCTGTGAGAGAAACCATTCAGGAGTCGTTAGGGTTTAGTCCCTGTGATCTGGTGTTTGGACACACTGTGCGCGGCCCGTTACAACTGCTTAAAGAGAAGTGGTTGTCGGAGTCACCAAAAATTGAACATAAGGTGCTTGACTATGTGAATGCTTTCCGTCAGCGCCTCCATCATGTGTGTGAGTTGGCTCGTGAAAACTTGAGCAAGGCTCAGTCTAAAATGAAGCGGCGCTATGACAAAAAGTCAGTGCTCAGAACGTTCCAATCCGGAGATAAAGTGCTATTACTGCTCCCCTTTGCCGGTTCAAGTCTTCACCCACGATTTTCAGGCCCGTATGTGGTGGAACGAAAAATGAGTGATACTAATTACGTGGTAAAAACGCCAGATAGAAAACAAAAGGCTCGGGTATGTCATATTAATATGATGAAGAAGTATGTTGGTAGAGATTGTGAAGTACAACCACCTCCCGCAGCATCAGTGGTCCCAATGTGTGTTGCTGCTCCCCCGAAGTATAATTTGGCTGAGGATGGATTAATTGAAAAGAGTGGATCGATGCCCGTGGCTCGTTTGGGCAACTCTGATGTACTGCGTAATTTACAGTCCTTTTTGGCTCATTTGTCTGGGTCTGCTCGGGCAGATATCATTCGGTTAATCGAAAATAATTTATTACTTTTTTCCGACCATCCTCGCCAGACTTCCGTTTTGTGCCACGACATCGATATAGAAGGGCATAACCCCATTAAGCAGCACGCATATCGTGTTAACCCCACAAAGAGAGCACTGATGCAGCAGGAGGTACAATACTTGGTGGAAAATAAATTGGCTGTTCCTAGTAACAGCGCATGGAGCAGTCCGTGCCTGTTGATTCCTAAATCTGACAACACAAAACGTTTTTGTACAGATTACCGAAAGGTTAATTCAGTTACCAAGCCGGACTCTTTTCCGCTCCCGTTGATGATGGATTGTATTGACAGAGTCGGTTCTGCGAAATTTGTAACAAAGTTGGACTTGTTAAAAGGTTTCTGGCAAATCCCCTTAACCCCGCGAGCGTCGGAAATATCCGCATTTGTGACACCCGATGATTTTCTCCAATATACTGTTATGCCGTTTGGGTTGCGTAATGCGCCCGCCACGTTCCAGCGCCTGATGCGTAATGTCCTGGCTGGAGTGGAGTGTTGCGAGGCCTACATGGATGATGTGGTGGCGTACTCTGATACATGGTCTGATCATATGAAAACGGTTGCTCTTATTTTCAGCCGCCTCCGGGACGCAAACCTAACTCTAAACCTCGCTAAGTGTGAATTTGGTAAAGGCACGGTAACATATTTGGGTAAACATGTGGGCCAGGGGCAGGTTCGTCCGGTGGAAGAGAAAGTGAGAGCTGTCGTTGAGTTTGCTGTACCAAAGACAAAGAAATGTTTGCGCCGTTTTATCGGTATGTGTGGCTATTATCGGGGTTTTTGCAGGAACTTTTCTGTGGTCGTGGCTCCTCTCACAGCAATGGTTAGCCCTGTAAAACCGTTTGTGTGGTCACCAGCTTGTCAGGCGGCATTTGAAGCTGCTAAAGCATTGCTGTGCAGCACACCCGTCCTTGCGGCACCTGTTTTCAGTAAACCTTTTAAATTAGAGGTTGATGCGAGTGGATATGGGGCAGGGGCTGTTCTTCTGCAGGAGGATGAGCAGAATGTGGATCATCCCGTGTGCTACTTTTCTAAGAAATTTAACAAACACCAGTTGAATTATAGCACAGTGGAAAAGGAGGCTCTGGCCATGTTGTTAGCCCTGCAGTATTTTGAAGTGTATATTGGGTCTACCCCCGAAACTGTTAAAGTTTTTACAGACCATAACCCTTTAGTATTTATAGCCAGGATGCAAAACTCTAATCAGAGGTTAATGCGTTGGTCTATTGCATTGCAGGAATTCAATCTGGAGATTTGCCACAAAAAAGGTACCGATAATATAATTGCAGATGCCCTATCAAGAGGATTTTAGGTGGGGGCAACCTCGGAAAGGATTGAGCACTCTAGGGGAGTGCTAAATTCTTGAGGAGGGGGGTGTTACGACTGGGGTCGTATTCTTATACTTATTCTTATACTGTGATGTGGTCCTATATGCTGTGACATGTCTTTCTGCCCTGGTGTGGAGTGGTGCGCGCGCCCCGTGCATCGCCCAGATGAAGATGGCATAGTGGGCCTGGGCGTGATTGAGGATGCAGAGCGCGGTGGACAGCCGTGATTGGCGGAGGAGGCCTGAGTCCCACAAGACACCTCAGTCAGTGGCTAACGAGGGTGGCCTTTTCCCTACATAAGAGAGGAGCAGAGGAGAGTGCGGCACGCAGGGGACAGACCTGTCTTCCTCGGCTCCCAACCGGCCACCGCCCTTCCTTATGTTGTCATGTTTTGGTTACTCTGAGTTTTGTTGCGTTATGTCCAAACCTTTATCGGAGATTTTGAGTTAAAGTCCTGTTTTTCGTTAAGGAGGTAAGCCCCATGTGTTTTGTTTTGTTAGGGAAGATTATTTTGTTTATAGTTATTTTCTTATTTAATTTATCCGTTGCCTTAAACCCCTTTACCTCTGTTGTAAATATCATTTCCGTTAATAAACCTTTATTTGCTTTTCAACCTTTGTTCGAGTGGCTGCTTGGGAGTTGGGGAAGGCGGGAGCGTCATATTTCGTGTTGGGTACCAGATCCCCTAGACTGGTGCATAACAGAATTATAAATCCTGCTTCGCCACCTCGCCTCAACCCCCCACTACCCCAAATGGAGACCCTCGCTGCCACAAGCGTGCACGCACACACGCACGCATGCACACACACACACACACACACACACACACACACACAGACACACACACACACACACACACACACACACACACACACACACACACACACAAACACACACACACACACACACACACACACACACACAGACACAGACACACACACACACACACACACACACACACAAGAATGTTGGTCTAAACAGGGAAAGACTGTGTGTGTTGGGGTCCACCCACTTGCACATTGGTATATGCACAGTACGTGTGTGTATATATAAATGTACAGACAGACAGACAGACAGACAGACAGACAGACAGACAGACAGACAGACAGACAGACAGACAGACAGACAGACAGACAGACAGACAGACAGACAGACAGACAGACAGACAGACAGACAGACAGACAGACAGACAGTGTTTGAAGTGTCAGTCAGCTCTGATTTAAAAGGCTGTTTATGTCGTTGACCAACCCCACTGATATGATTTCCCCTTCCCCTCCCCTCCAATGGGAAGCCCCCCGGTCTGGTGTGTTGTTCCCCCCCACCCCCCTCTCCCCTCCAATGGGAAGCCCCGGTCTGGCGTGTTCTCTCGTCTGTCTTTGTGTCCAGTGTACCTGTTAGCAGGCTGGCTTAGATGACTGTTATTTCCCTGATGAAGGAATGAATGAATGGTCGTTCAGTGTGTGTGTGGAACTCTGTAAGCCCCCAGCTGTGCCAGGGTAATTTCCCAAAGAGCAGAATGCATTTCTTAATCACACCGTCCGTCAGGATCCAAAAAGAATCATGTTCTTTACTGACCTTGGATGACATCTATAGTGTAGTGCTGCCCAACCTCTGCACTACACCGTGGCAGCGGTGGCCGAGTGGATTGCGGAGCGGGCTAGATATCGGAAGGTCGCCAGTTCGAATCAGCGGTCCGACACGTTAAAATTACCACCGTTGAAGTGCCCTTGGACAAGGCATTGAACCACTACCATGAAATGCTCCATGTGGGCCTGGCTGTAAACAAGTATCTGATGCTTAGTCCAGTTACCCTTGGTAAACTTGATTTACCAGAACGCATTTCTTCTTCTTCTTCTGCAGGTTGCCGTTTGTACTCATTTACCAACATTTAACTATATCATTAATATGTTGTTGTGTGGACAACAACTCTAAGGTAGAACTGGACGTCTAGAACTTGGGGTCATGTGATCAGTGACATCAAATGACCCCTTCATATAATTGCTTTGTCCTCACTAGTCTAGCCTACTCATTATACGAGTAAGATGGCACCATTTCCGTCAACTCACTCTGTGTCTCATTGGTGGGCACTCTGCCTAGCCAATGGCATCATCGGTGGGGATTCCAACTAAGCTAATACAAACTACAGCCTTTCTCTTCCTGGAAGATTAGAATGCCGAAATAGAATCCATTGTTCTTGGACAAAATAATAATACAATTACCAAACCTTTTGGTCTGATGGTGCCATCTGACCCCTCCAATATATGGATTTAGCCAGCAACTCTACATCTGACCTCAAACCTCAAACACTAACATCTCCATATATGGAGCTGACTTGTTCTGACATTCCATATGTTGATCCTTCCCCATCCATCCTTCCACTTCGATGTCTCCCTTTTGACTGATACCTGTCATATTATGTCTGTCCAGATCTTTTTTTTTTTAATACTGTTTTTATTAGGCATTTTTTGTATATGACAACTTATAAGACAATCTTTGACAATAATGAGTTATATAAAATGAAAGATAAAGACAGATAATGTAAATTCCACATACAATACATAATAAAAAAGATATATAAATGTCTGTCCAGATCTTTAACCACTTAACCAGTCCACAACAATGCAGAGGAGCCTGAAAATCAGCAAACCACCATCACACCATCACTCCCACACAGTCGTCAAGTGAAGAGGATATGCCTGGCCTCAGGGTGTTCACTCGCTCCTGAATTCTCAAGTTGGGTCCTAGGGTTTAGGCAAAGGCCTATAAGCATGATTGATTATCAATATAATTATATTATAAATTATATTTTCTTTAGGTTTCTGGTTTGAGCAGTTGAAAGCCCTATACAGTACTTGATTGACTGGGGTCCCCCAGGGGTCTATGATCAGTCCCCTTCTCCCCCCCCCCCCCCACTACAACAACTCCCTCACTACTAGCAATGCGTTGTGAGGACTTGATATTTTCGCTGAAAATGTGCTTATTAAGACATTAGGACGCCCCAGGGTTTAAGCGGTGTAGAGAGCACTTCATATATACTGGGTAGACTGATTCATTTTTCTTAACAGGGAAACGGCAATTTCTATAGTCGTAAATCTAACTGTGATTTGAGCTTATATGCGCTCTATGCCTCCACTCCCTCACCCAAGCCCTCACACACCTAGGCTAGCACGCAACCACTATATGGATTTTCGATTGATTGATTTTATTTGGTGAGCACAGATCACTTACTGACAGTCAATGCATCACTGAGGATGAAAACACAAGAAAGCCTTTCGGGCTAATTTAAATTGCGGCCCTCAAAAACATTTTACTATTTTGAAAGTGAGCAGCATTTTCATATGTATAGAGGCTACCGCTCGTTTCATTTCAGTTAACCATTTAACTCTTTTAAAGTGCTCCAACACCAGATGTGTACGTGTGTTAGAAGTACCGTGTAAAGGGTAACAAGAAGCGGGCCAGGTAGCCTACTGTAGGTGACTCCAGTCAAAGAGGCATATCATCGCTCTCGTAAATCCAAATTTCAACGTTATTGTTATTATTATTATTTCGTAAAAGAATGCCCTGCTTCGACAGTGTCACATGAATGTAGCAAACTAAAACTAAAAAAATGCCGATCTACAAGCTCACAACGCGTCGCAATGTTACTCATTGGAATTCGTAGATCTGCTATTAGTGCTATTTTTTGATGAAAACAAATGACGTGAAAGTGGTTAAGTGTGTCTGTTGGTTTTTATAAATATTGGAACAATGAAGATGCTGCCATTGCAGCATGTAAATAAACACTGTCCTCACTCACTGACACAGTTGTAAAAGGGGTGTATGGATATTTATAGATATTATACATAATTGTCTTTATACCTGTATGCTGTTGTTGCGTTTATGCTACCGTGTTTATTTGCTTCTGTGTCTTGAACAGGCTGTGAAAACAAACGTCCGTCCAGGACAAATAAAAGTCTAATCTACAAATCTAATAAACTAATTCAGTCATTTCCCAGCATAATCCCACATTTCCCCAAAGTAGTGCAAAAACAGGCTACAATCGCCGGTGAGTGACCCCTGGGTGGCATGCATATTAAGATCATTGCCCCCAAGACATGCGAAGACGCACTATTATTATTGATTCAAAATCAATATGAATGAAAAACTATGATCTTTCATGTAGCGGGCCAAATCAATCTGGATCCTTTTTTAACGTTTTATAGTGACTTAATGTCTGGCAGATATAATGGTTCTGGAATAGCTCTATCTCTGACCTACTTCATTACTACAGCTCCAGGCAGCCCACACACTCCAGAATAGTGGGGATCTACTTCTGACCTATTTCCAAATGTCGTTTCAAATATTATGTAACTTCATAGTTTCTACATGTTAAGATTGGTGTTAACAAATGTACTGCTTCTGACAGAAGGTTCCGCCAGTTGGAATCCAACCGGCAACTGCTTCTGGCGTAACGTTCCGTCTGATAAGATTTATTATTGATATCAAACCAGATCGCTGATTTCTTCTTTTTTTTTTTTGGCTTGGCCTTTACTCCTTTAGCGATCCTAGACCGGATTGGGCAACCGCGTTGCCGTTCACCTCCCTTTATACAGGCTGACTAAAAAGCTGAATAACTCAAAATCTATGGAGCTCTCCATGGTTTGGATAAAACGCGCGATGTAAGGAGGTCTTCGCGGATTATCCGGTGGTCTAGATGGGAACATTGGCGCTTTCTAGAGCAAGGATGGCTTAATTTTTGCTCGCTAGCATTGGCGCTATTTTTTTAGCATCTAAGATGGCCGCCCAAACAGGATGTGAGTCCAGAGGGTGTTACACTAGAAACGGCTCGGCAGCCTGCGGTTGGCTCTGTGTCCAGCAGGAGGCAGCAGATGGTTTAAGAGTGGTGAAATAAAATTACAAAATAAGAAAAACGTTGCTGTGACATTCATACAGTACATATACAGTACAAGGTTACAAGGGTAGCGCTTTCCAGATAGTTTTCAGGAGTCAAAAGTAGCAAATCTACAAGCTCAAAACATGTCACTTTGTGTTAAAGCTTACAGATCTGCTACTTTTGAGTATGGCCAAGTTAGTATGATCAAGAAGGACGTTTATTTACGGGGAAAAAACACAAAAAGTTAGAATATGGAGATAAGAGGTTTCTGCCCTATAGCAATGATATACTACTGTATATATGAGCCACCACCCATGTCTGTCAGAGAGTGGGTGAGGAACATGATGAGTGGGCAAATGTGGTGGAAGAAGTAACAGTACCAATAACACATGTAGAAAATAACCTGTAACAAGTATAAGGTCTTGTATTTAAAACTTTACTTGAGCAAAAGTACAAAAGTATTGGTATCAAAATATACTATACAACGTACCAGAAGTAAAAGTGCAGAACAAAGACTATTCAGAAGCTCAGAATGTGTCGCATTGTGAGCTATTTTTTAAATAAGACAAATAAATTTGATTTCACAAGTAAAAAAGTAATATTTACCTCTGCTCTGAGATAATAGTGGAGTAGTATTAAAAATGTTAACACCTACACACGGTATAAGTACCTTAAAACTGTAACTACATATACTTGAGAGTAAACGTACTTAGTTACTGTGTAGCACTGATATTGTTTTTGGATGGTTTGCTATAATGTGGGACCAACACCGGCTCAGGGAAGGCCTTAGTTTGTCCTCTCTTAAGCTACTCCCTAAAACAGACACAGTCACTCATCGCGCCGCGGCAGTCTCTCTTTCAACAAGCTAAACAAACACCATGAACACTGTAATCCAACACTGAACAACGGCTCTCTGGAAATATGGATGCGTTTATAGAAATGTTTACCCCGTCAAACAAAAGGCACAAAGACAGGAGCATATGAGACGGTGTGAGGTTGAATTACCTCTATAATTCCTAAAGGGAGGCGCTCAATCATAGGTTATATATCGTCTCGGGTCGGGGTGGAAACCTCATCATGTCTAAAACTGTTTATTTTCAGGACAATAGCAAAAGTAGCAGATCTACAATATCGAAACGCGACGCTTAGCATTTCATACAGAGGAGTACTTAACACAAAATATGCCAAGAACGCGGGAATCCGTTTTAATCTACACGAGATAACGTGCTAACATTTTTTAATATGGAGATATGAGGTTTCTATACCCGACAGCAACGATATGTCACAAGCCATCTTTACAATATAATGGTACACCACCCCCTGATGACCTACAAGTATATAGGATCAAATCCCACCAGGGGATTGGTGGGATTTGACTATACACACTGTCAGCCTCTCAGCATTTTCTATAGTGTTCAATTTCAACCCCACCCCCAACAAACAAAGGAGTGACCCCGCACACTCCTCTCTCCTTTAATAACTTTAAGCCTTGAATACTTTGTTGTACAAAGACATATTTTTGGTTTGACTGTCTTGACCTTGTCTGTGTGTCCATACTGTCCATACTGACCATACTGTCCATACTGTCTGTGTGAAAACAAAGCATGCACAAACACACAGATTGGCTATACAAGCACGGTGTAATAATAAGCATTATACACCCTAAAGAGTGAAATCACTGGTTCACAACGTCTGGTCCGGGGACCAAAACAATGGGCCCACGTTACGCTAAACGGACCGACAGGGTGTGTAGCTCTGAAGAGTGTGCAAATGGAAACAACACTCTCAGAGTTAAAGCAATAGAAGATTGTACTGAGATAAGAATCAAATGGGGGTGCGTGGTGGAATGCATATAAAACTGGGGGTCCAAATTAGGTCACTCAGCGACCAGCGGTATTGCAGCTGTTCGTACCCAAACAGACAGACAGACAGACAGACAGACAGACAGACAGGCGGTTAGGCACCGCTCCAAAAAGGTTGAAAGTCACTGTCTGGAAGAACAATGAGAAACAATGGCTCTCTCTCTCTCTCTCTCTCTCTGAGTGAGTCACTAACACATTTGCCATATACAGTGCAAATCACATCATCACCCCATCACCCAAAAGGACACAGTTGGAGACAACAAGTGGTTGTACTTCAGTTCAATACATGATTTTGTTGCTGTCGGGCAGAAACCTCTTATCTCCACATCCCATCTTTTTCTTTTCTTCATAACACCCTACTTACATACTATTGTACATTGTCCCACAAAAGCATCAAAAGTAGCAGATCCACAAGCTTGAAAAACACGAAGTAACATGTTTTTTGTTGTTGTTTTTGGCTTTTAAGCATTTATTCATAGTTACAGTGAATAATGACAGGAAAGAGGGCGAGAGAGAAGGGGAGAGACATGCAGCAAAGGTCGTCATGAACGGGACTCGAATGCGTGACACGCTGTCAGGCCAGAGCCTATATGTGGCATTCTCCTGGACCACTAGGCCAGCGGGCACGCCAAAGTAACGTGTTTTGGGCGTGCAGATCTGCTGTTTTTGCATTTGAATCCACACACAGGTCGGTGGTTAAGTTAGTTCTGTCAACCAACCCAAGACCGTTATCTAGTCTAGTGTCACAAGGACAAGCTGTACACAAACAAGACAGGCTGTACCAAAACAATAGTTATCAGGCCAGGGCATCTCGACTCTTAT
>NC_139700.1:39889229-39896729 GCF_964188405.1 Protomyctophum parallelum
TCAGTGTGTGTGTGTGTGTGTGTGTGTGTGTGTGTGTGTGTGTGTGTGCACGTGCGATAGGGTTGGGGGCTGCTGCCAGTAGGCCATAGAAATACCCTCCACACATTAAATCTTCACATTTAATATATATTTTGGAAATATTTCACTTTTGAGTCAGACTGTATACGTCATACAGTAGATATGTCGTATTAATTTATGACTGATGTCACAGGCTTGTCAGTGTCATGTATGACATGCTGGCGAGTTCATAATATGACCTCCCCTTCCGTTTTCTTTTTTTTGGGAAAATATCCTAAATTCGACATTTTTGTAGCGCTTTCAAATTGCAGGAATTGGACAGGCTTTGTTGCGGTGGGCGTCTGAGAAATGAAATTCAAATGCAATTGAGTGGAATAAACGGCCATTTGTGCAGAAATTTATATATTTTGCCAAGTTCCTGGAGTTGCCCTGTCAACTGAACCTTAGAAAAACATTAGCGCAATATGGACGCCACTCAACCTCTGATGAGACTGAAGCTGGGACACCGGGAGAAATATAGTTTCCACATGATTCATTCCTCTGTATCGTTTACAGTGCTGGAAGAAGTAAAACATGTTTTACTGAAGTAAAAGTAGAAACACCACAATGTAGAAATACTATAAAAGTATAACATTTATAAAAGTCCTGTATTCAAATTGTTAATACATAATTAATAATAGTAAAATAATAATATAAAAGTCATAATGTTAATAATGCATAATGTTCCATTTCACAATTATTATAACTTTTTAAATTGCCAATATAAAAAAGCTCGTGTACAAGCTCACATGACGCATTGTGATAACGCATTGATAATGTTTTGTATTAATAATCTAAATCCACAAAGTAACTTTAACTGAGGTTTCCGAATCATTGCTGAGGAGTAAAAAGAAAGTACCGTAAAGTAAAAGTAGGCCTACCGTACAGTAAAGTACCGTAAGGTTGTAATTGAGTACAGCCCATCGTCTGTGGATGGACTGCTACTTTCCCCTCCCTGCTCTGTATAGCGCTAGTGATGACAGGAAATGAGGGTTGACTTCAAACGTCTGAGGAATAAAGTGACTCTCTTCCTCTCTGCTGTCCACTACACCTGACACACGCACACATGTGCACACACGCACACATGTACACATGCACACACATGCACGCAAACATGCACGCACCATGAGCATTGCCTCATGTACAATTATCCACGATATCATCCTCCTATGGGGGCCTCATGGAGGCCTAAGTGGTCAGGCCAGGATGAACATTCTGCTGTCCTCTTGGAGACACTACAACAATACAAAAAGATATACATGTAGGCAAAAAAAAGGGGTGAAGTACTACTTTGTGACAATATTGTAAGTCTGAAAAGTAAACGGTAGCCTAACTAAAGAGACTAAGGAGTAAAAAAGTGGAAATACTGATACTAATACTCGTAGATGAAATAAAACTTAGGTACAGTACTTGTGCAAAATGTACTTAGGTACAGTACTTGTATAAAATGTACTTAGGTACAGTACTTGTGCAAAATGTACTTAGGTACAGTACTTGTATAAAATGTACTTAGGTACAGTACTTGTATAAAATGTACTTAGGTACAGTACTTGTATAAAATGTACTTAGGTACAGTACTTGTATAAAATGTACTTAGGTACAGTACTTGTATAAAATGTACTTAGGTACAGTACTTGTATAAAATGTACTTAGGTACAGTACTTGTATAAAATGTACTTAGGTACAGTACTTGTATAAAATGTACTTAGGTACAGTACTTGTATAAAATGTACTTAGGTACAGTACTTGTATAAAATGTACTTAGGTACAGTACTTGTATAAAATGTACTTAGGTACAGTACTTGTGCAAAATGTACTTAGGTACAGTACTTGTATAAAATGTACTTAGGTACAGTACTTGTATAAAATGTATTTAGGTACAGTACTTGTATAAAATGTACTTAGGTACAGTACTTGTATAAAATGTACTTAGGTACAGTACTTGTATAAAATGTACTTAGGTACAGTACTTGTATAAAATGTATTTAGGTACAGTACTTGTATAAAATGTACTTAGGTACAGTACTTGTATAAAATGTACTTAGGTACAGTACTTGTATAAAATGTACTTAGGTACAGTACTTGAAGGAGAATACCTGTGCAGCTGCCCAGGTGGGGTTCCCCCAGAGAGGGAGGCATACTATGATCCGACGGAGCATTTGGTCCGAGGTGCGCTGGGGGTCGGGAGAGGGTTGGGGTTAGGTTTAGGTGTCTGCCCCGGGGGAGGTTAGGGTTAGGGTGAGGGTTTGAGGTAGGTTGTCGATCGGACCAATGCTCCGTCGGATTAAAGTATAGTAACCCCCAGAGATACAACTATGGTCTCAAATAGGGATCCGTGGCCTACTGTAATGCATGTCAAACTGGGTAGGATACCCAATAAAACATTGAGAATCACTGATTTAGCACTTAGCAGTAACACTTGTCTGGGTGACATAAGCAATCGAAGAGGCCATGTGAATGTTTCTTGAAGACGAAGAAGAGGAAGATAAATGTTTGTTTGTAACCAGTGAAAACAAACAGTGAATATCTGCAAAACATCTTGCCAACAATACAACAGCAGGACAGCTCTGTGTGCATGTGTGTAATTATTTTAGAAATAGACTGCGAGGAACATTTTCCTGGTCCTCACAAGAGAAATTAAGAGAAAAAAAGCGTAGATTTCGGCTTGATTTACATTTAGTTGTCTGTGAGCTTGTAGATCGCCTATTTTGGGTATGCGACAATGGCACACAATTAAACTCAGGCTTCAGGGTTAGGGTTCAAATGGATTTACAAAGTTAAGGTGGTTGCACACTGGACGTGTTTTTCGGAAAACCGATGGAGAAACGCAGCTAAAAATCCCCAAAACGCGCTCGGTGTGTGGGGACCGTTACTGTCCTAAATTTTGATGTCCTGCCAAGTGTCTACTGCACAATTGAGAATGGACTGACCTCTGCGTTTACAACCAAGCTTTGTGGGTGCAGTTTACCTTTCCGTGATGCAATGGACCGATTACAACCTGCCCAGCACGGACAAAACGTTGGTCAGATACATCGCTGTCGTTCAAAACGTTTGTGTGTCTCACTCAGATCACACTGCAACATACTGTAGATGCACAGCGTTAGACATTCTAGTAGTTAGAAGTGTCTGCATGTTTGCGTGTACACATGTCACATGTACTATATTTTTGTTCCACATTTTGGCGTTTGTTTGTTGAGATCAGCATTGCATGGAAAAGTTCACATTGTGATAATAATCATGCACAACTTACATCATAACACACAACATTACAACATAAACAGGGTTAAGACTAGAAACTCTCATACACACAAACAAGACGAGCTCCTGACAACATAATCATCTAAATACTTGAATCCGATGACGTCTTGTGTACAGAATGCACCAGCTAAGGGTCCCATTCTGTTAGATGTATATACATATCGTCTGTGTCTGTCGGGTAGAAACCTCATATGTCCAAAACTGTTTCTTTTCAAGATTAAAAAGCATCAAAAGTAGAAGATTGAAGATCTGAAGCTGTAATACACACAACAAGTTAGAATAAGGAGATAAGTGGTTTCTGCCACTGACAGCAACGATATGTTCACTGCAACCCCTGCATGCATGTGGTCACTGTGGCTATTGAAACCTCATGCATCCCATTGTATGACACTAACTAGCCCTAGCCGTACACAGACCCACACACCTCCAATGTTTACACACCCTGACCACTGCTGTGTGCGTGCGACATGTGCGTGCGTACGTCCATGTGCGCGCGCGTGTGTCCGTGTGCGTGTGAGAGAGAGAGTGAGAAGCGAAAACAATAAAATAGGGAACATGTAAAAAAAGGGACAAGGAAAAACAAATTCTGTGAAAAGGGAAATTCAGAAAAAGGAGAACACAAAAAGAGCCAGTAGAGAGAGAGAGAGAGAGAGAGAGAGAGAGAGAGAGAGAGAGAGAGAGAGAGAGAGAGAGAGAGAGAGAGAGATGCCCCCTACTGAACACACGAATCTACTGTAGCTACAGTGACCTTGAGGAAGGGGTCAGAGATAGAGAGAGAGAGAGCTGCTTCTGTTGTCTGATGCAATAACAGAATTATATTTCTACATCGTCTAGTGAGCACAACGTTGTCATAGAGACAGACAGACAGACAGACAGACAGACAGACAGACAGACAGACAGACAGACAGACAGACAGACAGACAGACAGACAGACAGACAGACAGACAACATTACATTTGGCAGCATCATGTCAACTGTGAAAGGAATGGGACTTGAATTGACATACCGGTAATATGCTGTGATAAAAAAGTGCAACATGATTAGAAATCAACATCGCAATAGGATTATTGTGTATTTGGATTCAAATGCATGCTGCATGTGTGTGTCAGAAGGGGGGAGGGAGAGAGAGAGCTCTCCTGCACTTGTCCATATGTTTTTCCATATGTGCATGTGCAGTTTTATGGATGCATGTGCTTGTACTTTAGTATTAGTGTGTGTGCCTACGTGTGTGTGTGTGCGTGCGTGTGTGTGCGTGTGTGTGCGTGCGTGTGTGCGTGACTGTGTGTGCATATAGGTGTGTGTGCAACTGTGCATACGCTTGAGCATGTGTGTTTGTCTAAATGGATTTTCCAGAGCCCCACAATAGTGATGCCATGTGTCACAGGTTCATTGGAGCTGACAGCCAGCTCTTTCTCTCTCTCTCTCTCTCTCTGAACAAAAGGCATGGGAGCCAGCAGCACCTGCTGCATGCACCCTGAACACACCTGCACCTGATGCATGCACCCTGAACACACCTGCAACTGATGCATGCACCCTGAACACACCTGCACCTGATGCATGCACCCTGAACACACCTGCAACTGATGCATGCACCCTGAACACACCTGCACCTGATGCATGCACCCTGAACACACCTGCACCTAGTGCATGCACCCTGAACACACCTGCACCTGCTGCATGCACCCTGAACACACCTGCACCTAGTGCATGCACCCTGAACACACCTGCAACTGATGCATGCACCCTGAACACACCTGCACCTGATGCATGCACCCTGAACACACCTGCAACTGATGCATGCACCCTGAACACACCTGCAACTGATGCATGCACCCTGAACACACCTGCACCTAGTGCATGCACCCTGAACACACCTGCAACTGATGCATGCACCCTGAACAGACCTGCACCTGATGCATGCACCCTGAACACACCTGCAACTGATGCATGCACCCTGAACACACCTGCACCTGCTGCATGCACCCTGAACACACCTGCACCTGATGCATGCACCCTGAACACACCTGCACCTGATGCATGCACCCTGAACACACCTGCAACTGATGCATGCACCCTGAACACACCTGCACCTGATGCATGCACCCTGAACACACCTGCACCTGATGCATGCACCCTGAACACACCTGCAACTGATGCATGCACCCTGAACACACCTGCACCTGATGCATGCACCCTGAACACACCTGCACCTGATGCATGCACCCTGAACACACCTGCAACTGATGCATGCACCCTGAACACACCTGCAACTGATGCATGCACCCTGAACACACCTGCACCTAGTGCATGCACCCTGAACACACCTGCAACTGATGCATGCACCCTGAACAGACCTGCACCTGATGCATGCACCCTGAACACACCTGCAACTGATGCATGCACCCTGAACACACCTGCACCTGCTGCATGCACCCTGAACACACCTGCACCTGATGCATGCACCCTGAACACACCTGCACCTGATGCATGCACCCTGAACACACCTGCAACTGATGCATGCACCCTGAACACACCTGCACCTGATGCATGCACCCTGAACACACCTGCACCTGATGCATGCACCCTGAACACACCTGCACCTGATGCATGCACCCTGAACACACCTGCACCTGATGCATGCACCCTGAACACACCTGCAACTGATGCATGCACCCTGAACACACCTGCACCTGATGCATGCACCCTGAACACACCTGCACCTGATGCATGCACCCTGAACACACCTGCACCTGATGCATGCACCCTGAACACACCTGCACCTGGTGCATGCACCCTGAACCACTGCAGTCAAAGCATGGACACATCCATGGAACCCTTCACAGTTCACACACAACACAACACAATACAATGGAAATCTACTCATGGATCCAATACATGATATTATAATATTCTCAGCTTCGGTACAGAAACACAATCCACATGATCACCACACTGACTCACCCAGGGTGGAAACTACACACAAGATTATCACTTAGTGTTAAAGGTATTCTGAATGATATAGCAATCATTGCTATATCAATTCAGTGACAGGGGTCTCCCCATCTCTCCAGCTTTCAATGAACAGAACATACTGTACATATTCAGGTTATGATACCAATTCGACCCAATCAAGACAAAGAACCCAACCCAATGTGTACAGTATGTACTCATTGTTTTGGTTTCATCACTTCCAACCTATATGCTATGGTATGAGTTAATGTTCAACTCATTGATTGACTTAGACCTCTGATGAGTTATCTGATATTTCTTCTCAAACAAGAGAGTGGCTGGACATTTAAGTCAAAGTGTGTGTACAAGACTTCATTTCATATTAATCCAAACGGCACAAAACAAAGTATGCATGCAGGCGAGCGTTTTCTAGGAAAAATAGACGGTCCAAATCAGCCTTGCCTCACTCCTGTCCTCACATGGAAGGCATTGGTGAGGTGCTGCTCCTGTACCACCCTGCAGGTCAGGACTTCATAGGAGTTCCTTCTTCTTCTTTTGTGTATCGTCGTCATATGTCCAGCTTATCGTCGCAAAGCCACGCCACTGTCTCCGGTCCCACGTGGAAGAACCAGCCTCTGAAGTAGGTCTGCACAGAGGACAGACCGGTGATTATGTGTTCGCCAGTCTGCTCAGGCTCGCCACACTCGCACGCTGCGCTGTCTGCCAGGCCCCACTCCTTCATGGACGATTTGAAGCGACCAACCCAAGTACGGAGGCGGTTCAGCAGGGGCCTATGCCGGCGTGGTAGATGTTCTCCTTCGACTCCCATCTCCCGGGTCTTGGATGTAGCGGTGCAGACGTGTGGTCTCAGTCGAGTCCCATTCCTGCTTCCAGGTGGTTGCCAGCCATGCCCTTGTACTGTCCGGTTGTAGGGGTGGTGGGACTTGATTCTGCACTGCCTTAGTTGTTGTTTCTTGCAGGATATGCCAGTCGTGTTCTTGGGCTTTCCTTGCAAGTGTGAGGGTCCCCAGGACTGGCAGGTAGGACACAGGGGTGGGCTTCGGGCAGCCAGTTACGATCCAAAGGGCATTGTTGAAGGCAGGATCAACCTTCTTCCATACTGGAGCACAGTACTCGGCAGCAGAGAACACCAGGGCTTGTGTGGAGATCCGTAGTGTCCTGGCGGAGGCTCCCCAAGTTGTGCCAGCAAGGCGGCGGATAAGCGAGACCCTTGAT
>NC_139700.1:39901729-39926729 GCF_964188405.1 Protomyctophum parallelum
TAAAGGTGCTATATAAATACCTTTCACAAAATGGCTCTCTCTCTGCCTCACTCTCCCTCCCTCCCTCTCTCTGTCTATGTCTCTCTCCCGCCTACATAAAGTGTGTTAACATGTTGCAGGTTTTATTTCGTCCTGTCCCTGTGATTTTTATTGTACATGTAACAATATTTGCCACATAATAAAATGGCTCTTTACAACAGGGGCCCGGTCTCATCAGCCTCGGTGCAAAGTGCAGCCTGCATTTATATCCAATATCACTCCACTTCTCCATGCTATTCAGGGCCTCTTTTTATGGTAATTCATCACACATGACCCAGAGCATTTCTCCTGCACAAACAATTAAACGCTTACATTGTGCCTGCCAGTCACAGCCTCTTGTAGGCCAGTCAACTGCAGCCATGTCTATACAGTAGTTTTAAATGAAGGAAAAAGAGAGGGCAGTTAAAAAGCTACATATTGAGCTACATATTTTTTTATCCCACAATTTTGCGACCCATTTTTTCACCCAGTGTCTATTATCTAATGTAATCCTGGGCGCTACACTTCCTCTGCCAACCTGGGGGGGAGCAGCTGTCTTCTATGCACGAGGAGTATTTTCACCTGACAGGGGGGAGTTTCCCTGGTTGGACATAGCGCGTGGAAGGAACACGTTATTCCAACCAGTTCCTTTCCCCTCCATCAGGTGTCCCGGCTGGCCAGGGGGAGGTAGTTTAGAGACCAGGATTACTGCATGTTTTTGAGGGTACCTACCCTAGGGGACACGGGGAGAACATGCAAACTCCACACAGAAAGGCCCATTCGCCTCAGTGACCACAGTGTCCCCAACGGGAATCGGGAAAGTATATTTACTTGAAATTACTCTACTATAGATACTACAGTAGTTACTTTGGCGATTTAGATTATTCATAAATTATAAATCAAAACTATTAAACCGTTTTAGAAATACAAACAAATGCAAAAACAAATTTAGAAATACGGTAAATATAATAGAATGGATGAATACTCTTTTAATGCTAAGTCTCCAAAAGTTTGCAAGACCAACATACAACCATGTGAGTGTGCGTGCATGCATGCATGCGTGCGTCTGTGTGCATGTGTGCGTGTGTGTGTGTGTGTGTGTGTGTGTGTGTGTGTGTGTGTGTGTGTGCGCGTGTGTGCATGCTTGTTGGTGGGGGTCTACAATCAGAGCAGGTCCTCCACCGACTCCAGTTCAATTACAAATAACTAACATCTAAACTTGATAAAAACGGTGCCAAATGGCTGAGCAGTCTACTGTATCTTAGCTTCCCTGTGAGCGCCAAGTTCACCTACAGTACACCACCGTGAGGAGAAAACACATTTATTCATTTCTTCTGTAGGCTTTGGCCAAAGGCCGGAACACATATCTGTTTGAGAGCAGAGTTGCCATGTCTGCTAATTATAAGAAACTTTGGGCTTGTTTTTCTGTAAACTCTCTTGTAAATATTGATAGTTGCAGGTTGCAGTTTTTTGGGCTTGCTTCCATTTGTGTTTTGTTTAAACCAGTTCTCAAACATTTGCACATGTTAAGGACACTCATTTCTCCGCAGATCTGTTTTTTAGTTTTTCAAATATATTCCAAATATTTAACTTTTTCTTTTCCACAATCTTTTTGAAAATAGCAGATCTACAAGAACATAACACTGCGCGAATGAGACGCGCTGTGAGCTTGAAGATCTGCAATAGCCGATGCATATAAAGTGCTCATGTGGCCTATAGTCACTTGGCTTGCTTTCGTAAACCTGGTTGCTTATTTCTCTTGCAAAATCTGGCAATACTGGTCTGCCTGCGTGACTGAGACCAGAGGGAGCCCCATGATCTGAACTGAATATCACAAGTTCCCCCGATTTAATCTCATAATAGTCGAGCTTTAATGTCCAAATGCAACACATATGTGGCCCTGCTTTGGTTAGCTCACACTGGAGCCACGCTAGTGCAATCTCTCAGGCCAAGGCCCAGGAGAGGAGACATTTACACTGGAACTGATGTGCTCATAGCTAGTTTAGCTTGATGCTAATTAGCCGGGACATTATAAGCACCCTACGGTTAAGCACAACTTTAGCAGAGCTGTTATTGTAGTGGAGGACGGTGGTGCCTACGGTAGGTGCAGCGATATTTGCCTTGTTTGAGAACGAGATGACAAATAATCAAAACACTATTAGGAACAGGAGATGACATGATTTATCCGTGTAATGCTTTCATTATAATGCCATGTCATGTCAGGAACGCAATGGTTTTCCCTCCATAATGTTGTTGTAATGGTATTCTGGGTCGCATCCAGACTATCGTGGTTACACTACTACACCCTTCTAATGCAAATGCATTGACAGACTAATACGTTTACGCCCATCTAGTCAAGCAAAAATGTAAATACAGGCCTGTAACAGCAAAACAAACTAACTCACTCATTTTTCAAGGTTGCAAATAAAACAATCGCACTCGTGTGAAGTGAGGGACGCTCGTATCATCATACATCATCATACTGTACATCATCACGTTCCGTGCTCAGCCAATCAAATCATCACATTCCGTGGTACACACAGCTGGTAATAGCGGCCCATCAAAAAATGCCAAGACTTGTGGGTGCTGGCGGCGTGTTTCCTCCTCCGCGTCATCAGTGCCCATACCCGAAGGCGGGGTTGGCGAAAGGGCCTTTCTGTGTGGAGTTTGCATGTTCTCCCCGTGTCCCCTAGGGTAGATACCCTCACAAAAACATGCAGTAATCCTGGTCTCTAAACTGCCTCCCCCTGGCCAGCCGGGGCGCCTGATGGAGGGGAAAGGAACTGGTTGGAATAACGTGTTCCTTCCACGCGCTACGTCCAACCAGGGAAACTCCCCCCTGTCAGGTGTAAAGGAACAACTTGGACACTCAAGCATGAAGGAAGCATGAGTTAAGTCCGTTGCTCTCCCCAGGTTGGCGGAGGGTGTGTAGAGCCCAGGATCACATTAGATGATTGACACAGGGGTGAAAAATGGGTTACAAAATCGTGGGATAAAAAATATATTAGAAAAAAAAATGCCAAGACATTTTCTTTTTACATTATTTTGTTAATGTAATGCATTATCATCAAAACCATAGCGTTTTGCCAATTAGTTTGAGTGGTCAAACTCTGTGATTCCCATCCCACATGGTGGGTGGGTGCCCGACCCACCCACCATGTGGGATGGGAATCACTGATCTAGAATTGTCACACTCAAAACACACACACAAACACACACACACACACACACACACACACACACACACACACACACACACACACACACACACACACACACACACACACACACACAGTCATTCAGGTGGGCTTTGGTTCACAGTGGGAGTGTTGTGACTGGGAGAGGAAATGCAGGGATTTGTCTAAAGCAACAGTCTGTGGGGAGGCCCAGATCACACAGTATGATACGGGTCTGCATTGATCTGCTATCCTCACTATGGGAATATGGTTACACACACTGCTGGCTCCAACGCATTTATACAAACGCTTTATGGTTACACACACTGCTGGCTCCAACACATTTATACAAACGCTTTGAAAGTCAGATGTCGTCCCAGTCCCCCCCACACACACCCACAACCACACCCACACACACACACTTCTGTTTAGTCTCTGCAGTCGCGTAAATATATCCTATACTGTAAATTAAATTAGTTGAAGCATATCGTTGCTGTCGGGCAGAAGCCAGTTACGTTGTTAGCTTTATAAGATCAGTCCTTTTTGGTAAAGGTCACCCTCTCGTGCACTGATTATGAGAGATAGACGATATATCAAGAGACTCTCTCTCTCTTGATCTATATCGTAGAGCACGAGAGAGAGATACTGTGGTGGAGTGTCTATGTAAACATGTGAGCAGGGTGGGTGTTATTGTCTGTGTGTCACTGTCGGTCGCCCATGCAGGCAGTTGTCACCTCGGCGGGGATTATCTAGTGCCAACAGGGTCACAGCCAGGCGGACCCTGACGGGGGACCCTAACGCTTGGTTTCACAGAGCGTGAGACCGGATGGCGTCCCCTCGCTCCCGGGGACAGGAATGAGGGGACGCTGGGAAGTGGATGGGAAGAACGGAAGGAAGGGAAGTAGTGGAACCAGGCTCCACTTCCACCGCCGGGCCCACCTGACTGGGGGGTCTCTCTCTCTCTCGGGGGGGGTGTGTGTGTGTGTGTGTGTGTGTGTGTGTGTGTGTGTGTGTGTGTGTGTGTGTGTGTGTGTGGGAGAGTTGTTGTAGCTGTAATGACACCAGCACTGGGCAAGAATAACACCAGCAGGCTAAACAGCACTGGTCTTGATGGTGGAGATAAGGACGGCGGTGGTTCTGTGGCTTCCATCTGTGTCATTTCAAGGAACAATTTCTATGAAGCCCACTTGCTTTGTGGGATCCTCTGGGATGTGAATCACTGGTTTCTTTCAGAATGGGCCTGTAAAGACAACACTATCATGTCTGAGAGGTCATTTTGACCGTTCTTTTTAGATTTTGAAGTTGATTATCTTTGCCCATGAAGCTTTCAGAAGGTTTCCCTTCCATGTCGACCATCATCATCCATCACCATTCCATCATCTCAGACATTTTTGACATCTGAAACACTTTCTAAATATGAATTTAAGCACATGCTACTTCTGTCAGATTTTACTTCAGACATGCTAGTGTTAATGGTATTAATGTGTTCTTATGCTATGCATTTTTGTGTTATCCTTTTAGCCTAAATGTTCTGTGTCCCTTTTATGCCTATATTGAGTACCATGATGTCAGGCTGATGACACATGCCCACATGTCACTGGAATCAGCGGTTAGAGAAAACCGACTGGATGGCAGGCCTCACAGTCCCTTGGGGTGCTCGGCGTGGCACATGCGACGAGTTTGAAGTCAGTCGGTCGGACTTATATAAGGTCAAGTATCAGAAAACATTTTGCAAGGATCATAGTTGTGAGTCATAATACATGTGTTTAGCCCAGCATCCGTGTGAGCTTTCCCCCCACAATAACATATATTATTGTGATTTTGGTAAACACATGTTCCACCTACCATATGCTGTAACTATTTATTTGGATCACAATGGAAATAAGTCCTCTGACTTTTTTTTTTTTGCAATCCTGATAATTCTGTACTGCTCGTTTGTGAGTGGTATTGAATATATCAAATAAATGAAGTCAAATCAAAGAACTGAAATCAGAAAAGACACCTTTAGTGTATGTCTTGCATAGATTTAAGGCGTCACTTGAGTCCATATAAGCAGACACAGGGGATTATGTTCTAAACGTGGAATAGATATGGAAAACACACATACAAGTGATAAAAATGACATGAAACGTAATGTATTCCAATAAAAGTGTTTTCCATCACTGTGTTTCATTTTAATTGCGTGTCGTTTAAATTTATCGACAAATAGCGTTCCTGGTTTTTGCAATATTGAGGAATGTTTCCAGTGACCTTTTCATAATTTCCATAAAAACAGTGTGAACTCACTCTTTCTCACACACGCAGTCGCGCACGCGCACACACACACACACACACACACACACACACACACACACACACACACACAAACACACACACACACACACACACACACACACACACACGTCTCAATACAACAGGATAAATGTCCAGTGTTAAAACTACAGTCTACTATCAGACTGCTATAAATAAACCTGCAATGAAGGCTGCTTTGCTGTAATTTGGAAGTGATTTACAATGGACACAGAGAGAGAAAAAACTGTCCATACTTCCTCCGTGTGTGTGTGTGTGTGTGTGTGTGTGTGTGTGCGTGCGTGCGTGCACGTAGCAAGAGGGGGGAAGACAGAGATGGGTTGAAATGGTGAGAACGAGAGAGAGAGAGAGAGAGAGAGAGAGAGAGAGAGCATATTTTGTCAGGAATGTGGTACGAAGGCCTGGTCATAGCAGGTTGTACTTCATAACAAGGTCACGGAGCAGGACTGGGCAATACAGTCAGTGGCGTTTGTCCAAAGCTTTGGACCTCAGGTAAACTATGAGGACCAGAGCAGATGCTGCTGTTCAACTGAGATG
Source organism: Protomyctophum parallelum (assembly GCF_964188405.1). Classification (NCBI taxonomy): domain Eukaryota; kingdom Metazoa; phylum Chordata; class Actinopteri; order Myctophiformes; family Myctophidae; genus Protomyctophum; species Protomyctophum parallelum. Next base: position 39,907,771 of record NC_139700.1, read on the forward strand.
ATGATGATGATGATGTGTCAAAACGTGCTTCCACAGTGCTTCCCTGCATTGGTTTTAAAGTTGCACAGACCAAGGGAGGGTCCCCAAAACATCTGCAGGCCGTGAGGTGGATAGGTGTCTATAATGCCAGGTTTCCCAACCGGTGGTTTGGAACCCTCTTGGGGTGGCGTGAGGTAGTCCAACCTTTTAAACATGTTGCAACAAAACTTTCAACCTCAAATTGTATTTTCATGAACACAAAACAATATATATAGTATAGATGTACAAGCTCACAACGTGTCACATTGTGACGTGATTGTGCATGAGGGCGTCAGAAGGGGGGCTGAAGGGGGGGGGGGGGGGGGGGGGGGGGAAGGTTGTGAACCACAATGCACCAGTAGCATATAAAGAAGCTGTTCATCTCCTGTATGGTCCTCTACTGGTTCTTCAGCTTAGTTTAGGAACCTTTTAATGGTTCTATAAAGCACTATCCTGACAAAGACCATATCACCATTTCAGTTTAGTGTGTACTCTTAGTTTTGTTCGCGCTATGAAAGAAGTACTGTACATGCACGCACGCACGCACACTGTTTGAGCAATTGAGCATGCGCATGTGATAGTACAATGTACTGATTACAAAGGGAGCACCAAACACGCAAAAGCTCATGCACACACACACACACACACACACACACACACACACAGGAAATGCTGCCAGTATGTCTTGGCTGCCGGTTCAAACCCCTCTTGTTCCCGGTGGGACCAGGTCCTTTTATGAATGTTTGACTGAGTGACTGACCGCTTCATTAGCGCGGGCAGCTAGCCCACACTGTGTGTGTGTGTGCGTGTGTGTGTGTGTGTGTGTGCTTGCGTCTGTGCTTGCGTCTGTCCGTGCGTGTGTCCGTGAGTGTGTGTGCGTGTGTGCGTGTGTGAGAGAGAGCGAGAGTGTGTTTTGGCTCTCGGGACATTCAGCCCTCTGATGCCATTATGTCTGAATGGAAAAGTCCATTCCAACACAATCGGACCTGGGCCTGTGTGTGTGTGTGTGTGTGTGTGTGTGTGTGTGTACAGTAAGGGAAAGAAAGAACATTGGAGAACCAACTGTGTAATAATCATATGTTCTTTATCACATAATCTTGAATATGTTTAACACATCTCTTGTTGTTGACACATAGAGTGTCAAGTTATCGACTGAGGTTTGAAGTTTGTACCAGAAAGGAATAAAAATAAACACACCACAGATGCTAGCCTACTTATTAAAGCTACACTAAACCATACGTGTAATTTACAAAAAAAACGGTTTCTGTCCGACAGCGACAAAATAAAACCAGAGAATCTATTAATTGGGCGTTCAACAACAATGTGTAATTGTGTGCCAGTGAGCGTTCATTGGACCATCCACAGCAGTGAGTGTGTAATGTATAAAACGGTCATCATTGTACTGCGAGGCCTCTTTTAACAACAGGTGGTGCCAATATGAGCTGGTCAGGCTCGTCAGAGTATCACACTACCAACTGTGCGTGAGATGCTTCTGCGACATGCTCCGTAAGCTTTTCACATCAGCGCGAGCATGTGTGTGTTTCTGCATGCCTGTGTGTGTGTGTGTGTGTGTGTGCGCCTATTATGGAACACCTGCAGTTCACTACGATAGCATCGGACCCCCACTTGGGGCCCCTGTGTGTGTGCGTGCGTGCGGCGTGCGTGCGTATGTGCGTGTGTATGTGTGTGCGTGCGTGTGTATGTGCGTGTGTATGTGCGTGCGTGCGTGCGTGCGCTCTGCGGAGCAGATGTTTTGTGTATCTGTCCATCTCATCACGGGGATGGGAGGCAGGCTTGCACCCATACATGTGTTCCAGTTTCCACTCATCCCCGGCAGGCTGGTTTTACTACGGCCCGTTACGCTTAAGTCAGCCTCATCTAGAGTAAACACCGGCAGTAACGTATGGCCCTCCTGCCTCCTCCAACCATTCAGAGCACACAGCTAGCATAACACGCATGCAGTGCTGAGAGAAGTACTCCATTTCTTCTTTTTTTTCGTTTTACTAAAGTATATATCGCTGCTTCATGGCAGAAACCTCTTATCTCCATATTTATTCATTTTCTTTTTTCATAAATTAACACCGTACTTGATCACACTACAGTGTCACACAAAAGCATCAAAAGTAGAAGATCTACAAGCTCTAAACGTGGTGCGAAGCGACACGCTTCCAGTTTGTAGATCTGCTACTTTTGATATTCTTTAATTTCAATCCTTAAAACTTTTTTTTCTTTCCCTGTAAATTAATGCCATACAAGAGTTGTTGCACAAGAGTAGTGAAAATGGCCCAGGCGGGTGGCGTAACCGTCTGGGCACCCGACTGGTAATCCAGTCGCAGTGTGCCGCGGGTTCGACTCCCGAGCCCGACACGGCCTTTACTGCATGTCTTCCCCCATCTCTCTCCCGTTTCCTGTCAGCCTACTGTCTGTCCCTTCAAAAACTAATAAAAGGCGTAAGCCGCAAAAAAAATATCTTTAAAAAAAAAAAGAGTAGTGAAAATGGCAAAATCTACAAGCTCACAAAATAAGCGCAACGCACTGTGAGCTTGTAGATAGATTTTCACAATTTTACTTTCGTAAAGTTTTTTATTTTATAATGAGAAAGGAACGGCTACACATAGATATTTTGACAAAACTATAATGCTATGTTGGATTGTCAGACTAGGGTTCTACTACTGTAGACCTCAAAGAATGCTTTTGTTTGTTTGGCTTTTTGCATAATTATGTTCCTCACAACTTCTCTTTTTTGTTAAATAACAAAAAAATAAAAAAGGACAGGCACTAATAAGCTCCAAGCTTCTCCCTATACTTTGTGCACTTTGGGCTCCATCTTGCGCCACCCTTATCCCTTATCCCTAAACTTATTTGCCATTTTTTACTATTTTGAAAAACATTTTAAAATAGTTCAACTAGCCAATCTACATCGAGACGTTGTGAGCTTGTAGATTGGCAATTTTAACTATTTTTAAAGTTTTTTTTTTAAATAGTACAAAATGGCAAATAAGTTTAGGGATAAGGATTAAGGGGAGGCGCAAGATATAGCCCTTTGTCTCACTGTTCGAAGGCGATCGAAATAAAGTATTTGATTAATGCACCTCAAAATGGTACCCATACAGTAAGTGACTAATAGTTACCATACTTTCCAGCTGGTGCTCAGGTAACCATAAACACCAGGACAATGGACACATGGCATCATGGCATTGACTGACCAGGGGATGCAATAACATCTATCTGACTGTAAGAGAAACTGTCCTTTTATTTGCTTACTAACTGCTGCTGCAACCAAAGAGGCTTTGATATAATATTAATGAGCATCATGACTCACATGGATAGAGCTCTCTCTCTCTCTCTGGCTCCCAGCTGTGTGTGTGTGTGTGTGTGTGTGTGTGTGTGTGTGTGTGTGTGTGTGTGTGTGTGTGTGTGTGTGTGTGTGTGTGTGTGTGTGTGTGTGTGTGTGTGTGTGTGTGTGTGTGTGTGTGTGTGTGTGTGTGTGTGTGTGTGTGTGTGTGTGCGTGCGTGCGTGCGTGCGTGCGTGCGTATGCACGTGCAGGTCCATTCTCATTCTCCAACTGGCTGGTACCGCTCTCTCTCTCTCTCTCTCTCTCTCTGTTTTCTTCTCTTACAAAAGATTAATCACCCAGATGTTTCCTTGTTTTTCTGTTGGCTCTTTCTCACATTATATATCAAACACAAACTATATACCCCCCCCCCCCTCTCTCTCTCTTTCTCTCTCTCTCTCTCTCTCTTTCTGCATACTGCTGTCTTATTATTCTTACACGCTGTTTCTCTTTCTTTCTCTCTCTCTCTCTCTCTCTCTTTCTGCATACTGCTGTCTTATTATTCTTACACGCTGTTTCTCTTTCTTTCTCTCTCTCTCTCTCTCTCTCTTTCTGCATACTGCTGTCTTATTATTCTTACACGCTGTTTCTCTTTCTTTCTCTCTCTCTCACTCGCAGGGCAATGGCACTTTTACTCCACTATACAATTAACCGAAAACTTTTAGTCACTAGTTACTTTTTAGTTAACTATTTTTATTTATTATTACATTATTAACCACCATAATGGGAGCTTGTAGATCGGCTATTTTCTAAAGATTGTTTTAATACATTTTGAAAGAGTGAAATGGGACATTCTGTACAATGAGTAATCTAACTTTTGGTACTTTAAGTATATTTTGATGCATAACACTTTTGTACTTTTAGTGAAGTACATTTTGAATACGGGCTTCCACTTGTAACTCAGAGTATTGATACTTTTACTTAAGTAAATGAGTACTTCTTCCATCACTGCTTATTCCAATGCTTTATTTCTTTCTTTCTGCTGCTGTCTTATTCTTACTCTTTCTTTCCTTCCTTCCTTCCTTCCTTCCTTCCTTCCTTCCTTCCTTCCTTCCTTCCTTCCTTCCTTCCTTCCTTCCTTCCTTCCTTCCTTCCTTCCTTCCTTCCTTCCTTCCTTCCTTCCTTCCTCCCTCCCTCCCTCCCTCCAACCCCCCTCCTCTCACACAGCGCAATGTGTTTTTTGTTAATGGGCCTGGTAGTGCAGTGTGTGGAGAGGCGATTCAGTGAGACGGGGAGGATTTCTTTTCCAGTTGCAGTTTGATTTCAAACAGACACGTCTAATTCAATTAGAGTGCATTTGGGGAGATTTGTCCTTTTTTTTCAAGACGTCAGGAGGAGTGTGGGGAGGAAAGGGAGATTGAGTGTCGCTCTGCCCACGCTTTTATTTTGCAGAGCGAGGACTAATTCCTGTTGGCTGCTTCACAGGTGTCTAATGATGTGTATAGATTGGCTGTCAGCTTGAGATGTAGTCCACGTCGGCTGGAAACCTTGTATGTCCAAAACTGTAGTTCTAATTCAAAAGTAGTAAACATTGCCGATCTACAAGCTGAGCTTCAGTGGTGGAGAGTAACTATAAGTACATGTACTCAAGTATTGTACTTAATTGCACTGTATATATTTTTTTACCAGCGGCTTGAAAAGCCCATGGAAACTTCACGACAGCTAGTCATACTGACGCATAGTTCTGTAGTTCTGATTGGCTGCCGCTGTGCGTGAGGTGCGACATATAATGGTTTGGAGAATGTGCTACCTGAGAGTGTACAAATACCACCAAATGGACCCATAACAGTCCATTTGTACGGTCTCAGAGTTTATTGTTATAAAAGGGTCCTTTGGTTCCATTTGTAGTAGGTTAAGGCTACACTGTCACAGTTACAGAGTCACCGTCCTTGACAGATCCTGTTGTTGTTAAAACTCATTCAATGCCACCTGGTGGACACCAAAGTGTAGAGGTTGTGCCATTTATGGCCATCATTGTGAAAAAAAAAGAAAAAAACGTTGTGCACGTCATTAGGCGTCGGTGCCAACGGGATACATTAAAGAAAGGCGTCAGGAGGCGTCACGCTTGTTTCCACACACACATAAATACAGATATTTACATTATAAGGCAGCCGCTGGTAATTAACTGATAATTGATCAGTTCTTGTTTACTTCAGAGTGCAAATATTGCAAATAACACTACAATTATTTGATAGCTTTAGTTACATAGGTCATTTTGAAGATTTTGATTATGATTACAAAACGTACCCTACAGTAAATAGCCGATCTACAAGTTTGTAGATCAGCTATTTTTATGAGGTGACAGTACTTCATAAGACACCCTGGAGTTATTGTTATGTAGCCTGGTTAATAAACCAGACTAATATCGCACGGACCGCGGGATATTAGTCTGGGGAGGCTCAGCTTGGATTTCATTTCCAGGGGGGGCGGGTTGAAACATTTTCTCTTTGACGCAATTGGTCAGAGCTACTGTCAGTCAAAGGTCTCAAGCAATTCAATTCAAAGGGCTTTATTGGCATGAGAAAACATACGTTTACATTGCCAAAGCAGAAAGAACAATACAACAATACAAGCATTGAAAGTCACTGTACCAAAGCCCATCCATATTGCATACCGTGTCCCGATTGGCCGCCCCATTTCTCTGGTGTAGGAAATGGGCGTACAATTGAGCCTCACCAGACCGTAATCCGCCGGCAGGCAATTTTTTTTTGCCAACGGCTGATTCGGTCTGGTTTATTAACCAGGCTAATTGTTATGTGCAATGGTGTATTAACTTTGCATTTAGGATTTCTTCCTGGAGGCTGAACCCTTGACAGTCAAACGGGCCAATGAAATAAACAGTAATATAGTGACATCACACTATCAGACACTCCCCTAACCCCTCCCCCTTTATCATACAACTACAGCTGTGGGTGTGGCTTCAGTTCAGGCGGATCACCACCCATCACCACCCACCAGGCAAACCAGGCATACTCAATGAACTGGTGGGTGACTGCGTGTGCCCACATAAAAACAATATTTGAACAAATACTGTACACTTTTTTGAAAAAAATCACGACTCTTATATGTATATATATAATATTGAACTTTTGGAAATACTTTAATTATATTCTGATGCCAATACTTTTGTACTTTCCCTCAAAACTGCTCCTTTTCAGAATTCAAAAGTAGCAAAATTATCTGTTACTTTTGCAACTTTTGTGTGACAGTGTAAAGCAGAAGGGCATTCATTTACGAAACCCCCCCCCCCCCAAAAAAAACATGAAAAGTTAAAATATGGAGATAAGAGGTTTCTGCCCGACATCAATGATGCACTGTAATGGCTGTGGCAGCTGAAACCTGAATTACACACACACACACACAAGCGCTCGCGCACGCTCGCATACATATACGTGCACACTCACACACAAGGTCCGATCCTGTAACTCTAGACTGACCCCTTGACTTTCAGGTCGCCCTGAAATTCTAGCCCAAGCCTATAGTGGTGTGCAACACACACACACACACACACACACACACACACACACACACACACACACACACACACACACACACACACACACACACACACACACACACACACACACACACACACACACACACACACACACACACACACACACACACACACACACACACACACACACACCTCTAATGGCTGGTGCTTGCAGCAGCATATGCAGGGCCGGGGCCTGTGAAATGAACAGGCTACTTTCCTATACAGCCTACTGGCCATATGGTGGCCAGGGGCTGGACCTCGGTAATTGATGGTATCTGTCGCTCTGTCAGTGGAGGGGGGGGGGGGGGGGGGTCCTGAGTTGGCCTGCCTAAAACATACAGGGTTCAAGAATGGCCACCCCCCCCCCCCCAAAAAAAAAAGAATGAAAAAAAAGTGTGTGAGTGAGGGGGGGGGGGGGGGGGGGGTGATGGTCGGGTGGGGTGGTGCTAGTGTTTCAGTCCTCCTCCTCTATTCATTCATTCATCTATCTATACAAAGAGATAACCCCCCCCCCCCCCCCCCCCCACACACACACACACACACACACACTGCACAAAACCATTGTGCCTCCGCTAGCCTGATAAAGACTCTCTCTCTCTCTCTCTCTCTCTGTGAGCTGCAGGGTAGTAAAGGGGGCTTCAAAGCAGAGGTGTAAAAACTACTCTGAAGTAAAAAGCAAAAGCCCTGCATGCACTCTAGCATTACTGGAGGGAAAAGTACAGTAACCGGCATCACACTGAAAGTACCAAACGTAAAAGTACCTGCTATTACATCCTTTTTTTCTTCTTTCCAAACGTGTTGACATGTTGCGAGCATTTACCTCGGTTATGTTCTAATTCAAATACAATTCTGTCGGGTGGAAACCTCATGTCCAAAATGCAGATTTGCAATTTTTGATGCTTTTGTGCAACAATATAGGGTGTTAATTTACGAGAACAAACAAAAGTTAGAATATGGGGATAAGAGGTTTCTTCTCGATAACGACAATACTTAGTAGTAAACATACTCAATTACTTTCTACCACGCGCTCCCTTTAGGCCTGTGGGTCTACCTTGTTCTGGCACCCACCAGCCCACCACCCCCACCCGTTTAAAGTCGCCACCCTCCTGTGCTGCGGAGTTAACCCCCAGAATGAGCTCTTTGATTGGGGCGCAGCCAGCCAGATGGCACCCGCTGGATGAGGCTGGCTGGGTACTGCCAGATTGGAACTGGGGGAGAGAGAAAGAAAAAAAAAAGAGGACGTTGGCACAGCTTCGTGGGAGCCGGGGTGCCACCCTTTAGCTTTGACAGTTTCACTGGGTGCACAATTTGCCCGCATCAACGCCCTTGCACATTTCCCTGTCTGTGTTTGACTATGGGAGTACCATATGGGAACACACGACAGATTTTAATAGGAGGAAAGAGCAGACGCTCCCAACGTCACCGAGAGGTTGGTAGTGATGCACTTGGACAGACTCGGGAATTCCTAGATAGATGTGTAACTTGCTATAGAGACATGATGGCAGACATGATATTGGATCCGACTGCCATCCAGTGTTAATTTTGACAGCAGATTATTGTATCATGGTCTTTTGAATTATTCCATTTGGTTTAAGTCAAAAATTTTAGTTGACTAAATACCGTACAATTTTAGTTGACTAAATTGTCCAAATTGTATTTTGTCAGGCTGTGATGGCACCGTAATGCTTGATTTATACATAGCTGTGCGCTGAAAATAGCCAATCTACAAACAATCTCGTAGATTATTATTTAGTGTGTGACATGCATGCAGAACTTGTGAGTTGTCTTATTTCTACTGGATTGTCTTGACCACTAGTCCTACCTAATATTTCCATCTATTTTTATTTACACAAATAACCATTTGATATAGATTTATTTTCCACTTAACCACTTAAGCCCTATATAAAAAGGCTTAAAAAGCCAATCAACAAGCTAGACAAGCATGACAACAGGATTCCTATAGCGTTTGCCCCCAGATTAGCAACGCTTGTGGTCTAAGTGGTTAACATGGTTTTCAAAGCTTCAAAGTTGGTCCCATGCTGCAGGTTCACCCAGTTCAAGGCCTTTCCTTCTCAGTAGAGAGGTTTGTTTTCTTAGATGGTCCAAGACATGTGAGAGAGTAGACATGGTCTAAGGCCACTGCGTCATCCGTCCACAATGCCCGCCCGGCTTTTCCATGGGCTACGTGTTCCACCCTCCTCGCCCCTCTCCTTTTGAAGTTCAAGTTCACCAAGCAAGGAGCCTGTGTGTGTGTGTGTGTGAGAGTTCACGTCCAAGTCCACCGAACATCTGAATGTTCTCAAGGTCGTAAAACATCCAGAAGCCTTTTGAATGAGACAAGTGTGAGTCACGTGTGGGTGTCTGTGTGTGTGTGTGTGTGCGTGCAGCCGTGCACATGCATGTGTGTGGGCGCTCATGCCCTTGCATGTCATGTGCATGTGTGTGTGTGTGTGTGTGTGTGTGTGTGTGTGTGTGTGTGTGTGTGTGTGTGTGTGTGTGTGCATGCGTGCGTGCGTCTGTGTGTGTCTGTGTGTCCATGTGTGTGTATGTGCACATTTGTGTGCGCATTATGTTAATTCGTCTGTCGGGTGGAAACAGTTACTTTACGGGAGTCAAATAAAAAAACAGCAAGAGTACCAAAATGTGCATGTGCCAAAAATGTGCCATGTTTCGAGGTTGCAGATCTGCAACTTTTGATGTTTTTTGTGTGATGCTGTAGTTAGTAAGATCAAGTAGGATATTCATTTACCCAAAAGAAATCCACAAAAGGTTAAAAGATGGAGATAAGAAGTTTCTACACAAGAGCAACACTTTGCATTAACTTTTGTGCGTGTTTGCACGTGCGTCTGGCTGCACCCCAGGGTGCCGTGCCCCTTGTGCCCCGGGTCTTTGTTAGCGTGAGCGTTTAAAGCCATGAGTCAGGCCTGTGGGAACGGGCCCAGCTTCACTCCCCTCCACCTCTCACCCCCCCATCCTGTGGACTCCACTTCACCCCTTGGCCACGGTGGGTAGACGCTGCAATGAGCGCACGCGGGGGAGTATAGTGGTGGGCCGGAGTGCCATCAACGGGGAGAAAAAAATAAGTGGAGAAAATACACGCACATGTGTACGGCAGACTAGACCCTGAGAAAGAGGATGTACATTGAAATGCAAAGGCGTGTGAGTGTTCATATTACTATACCTGTGAGGACCAAATGTCCTCACAAAAATAGAGAAACAGATGTTACAAGGACCATTTTCCTGGTCATCACAATGTCAAGTATACAAGAACAAAAATTAAGTTTCATGGTGAAAAAGGATTTTGAAAGTTGGGAAATTATTCAGATTAGAGTTAGGTTTCCAATATCACATTCATGAAATTGCTGTCCTAAAATGTTGACTTCCACACAAGTAGTAGTAATGCAAACGTGTGTGTGTGTGTGTGTGTGTGTGTGTGTGTGTGTGTGTGTGTGTGTGTGTGTGTGTGTGTTCACGTGCGTGTACGCTTGTGTGTGTGTGCGCGTGTGTAGGCGTGCGTGCGCACATGCGTGTGTGTGACACTCCTATTTTCCACTGCCTCATGCTGTCACTCTGTGCTGTTGGACTGTGGACTGAGAAGCCACAGCCAGAGAGAAGGTATGAGATTTCATGAACTAAGCTATTGTTGAAATCACTCAGGGCTGGGTAGACACGCAACATACACATGAAAAATAGAATTAACTCGTGCTCATTTTTCTGTTTCATGGATCCAACCACACTGATTGTTATGGAACCAAATCCAAGTGGTCCTAAGGAAAAAAATATCTTCCTTTATTATCCTGTCTTGAGATTATTTATGGCCACATTTTGTCCCTCTCACTGTCAATATAGCTTCCAACATCTGAGACAGGCTGATATTTTGGCCGGCCATAATGTGACTTTTCTTCAGTATCAGCTATTAACACTGTGGCCGCTTCCAGCTTTTTCTCTACGTTTGCACTTTTTCTGACTTGTCCATTAGACCATGCAGCAATTCCCCAACCTGGGGGCCGGGGCCTACTGGTGGACTGTGAGGGCATTGCAAGTGAGCCCCCAAATAATTGGGAAAACACACGCACACCACACACACACACACACACACACACACACACACACACACACACACACACACACACACACACACACACACACACACACACACACACACACACACACACACACACACACACACACACACACACACACACAAAGGAAAATCTTTACAAAGTATAGTCATTACACAGAGTGGGGAGTGAGGACGTTCTGTGACACAGCTCTTGAGCTAGCAGGACATTTTAAACCACGAGAATTCATATCGTTGTTGTCGGGCAGAAAACTCTTATCTCCATATTCTACCTTTTTGAGTTTTTCTTTTTTGGGGGTAAATTAACACCCTACTTTTTGATTTTTTCAATATATGTTTTTTTGTGGCTTTCACCTTTATTTTATATTTTTTATGGAGGGACAGACAGTAGGCTGACAGGAAATGGGGAGAGTGATGAGGGGAAGACATGCAGTAAAGGCCGTCGGGATCAGGAGTCGAACCCGCGGCACACAGCCAGACTGGATTACCAGCCAATGTGCCTGGACCATTGAGCCACGGCCCAGGCATTAACACCCTACTTGATCATACTACACACTAAGCGTCACAAAAAGCATCTACAAGCAGAGCCGGACTAACAATGGAACTAGGTGGAGCTTAAGCGCCAGGGCCCGAAGCTTGCAGGGCCTGGTACGAGACTATAGGTACAGCTGTTGCTTCTTTCGAAAAATATAACGCAACAGCCAACATAGGAACCCCCGCTAGTGTTTTTGGTCTTCTCGTCTGACAGTTTCTGTAGCAGTTTTCGGGAGGGGAGCAGTCTGTTTGGGGGGGTTCCCCACGGCTGCGCGTCGCTTCCTCCTCTGACAGAGGGGAGGCGAGTAAGCGACGCCGTCAGAAGCCCCCTTGCTCAGGAAGGCCCCCTCGCTCAGACCGACCAACGTGTGTTGTTGCGACAATAACATACAGCCTATGTAAAGAGGAATATAAACAAGACATTGGCGCAAAACTTCATATTTACCCTGCTCTAATACAACAAAAGTGTGTTCTTACATCGTCCATTTCACGATTCCAGCACTCGTGAGTAAATTAATTTAATTGCTATTATGAAAGTTTTCAGTGACTCCACAGGTTGCATTGTCATCAATAATTAATCTGTCTTTAAAACGTTCTAATATTAATATAGCATATTGGCATTGTCTGTTGGTGCACACATGTTATATGGACCATGTAACAACATGGTCAACAGCACTGTTTGCAAATGTAGCTACATTTGTTGGCCACAAAGACAATTTAGACAAAACATGCTGCTGCCTGCTAATGGAGCTTGTAGATACAGGCTAATTATTTTTCGGGAAAATTGCAGTTTAGCAGAGACTGAAGTTGGAAAGGTTGTGCCCAGTGCGGCAGTTCCTACTGTGTCTTGTGTGTCAGCCGGCAGCGCAGGCAGTAATGGATATGCGCTAAACGCATGCATGTTAATTTATTAATTAATTGACTGAATCTGTAGGGCCTTTTGATTTGGTGAAGCGCCAGGGCCTTGAGAGGGGTTAATCCGTCACTGTCTACAAGCTCGAAACACTTTTTTTTTGCACTTTTTTTCAATTTTATTTTTTTAAACTATAAGGCTTGTAGATTTGCAATATTTGCTATTTTGATGTGACACTGTTGAACGACAAAGTATAAAACAGGGCTGAGTTGATTCTGATATCTAAAGTAGCAGATCGACAATCTCAAAATAGAGCTTGTATAAGTTGTATATCTGTTACTGTTGTGTGACGCTGTAGTATGAACACGTAGGGCATTGATGAGGTCTCTGCCCGAAAGCAACGAAAAACTAACACAAAGTAATATTATGAAAATAAAAACATGCCTCTCGATTATCATACTATGATTCTGACAATGTCTGAATGTCTGTCTGTCTGTCACTGTGACTGCCGTAGCTCCTCACTGCCTGCACCAATCACTCCCACTTTTCACACAGGCATTGACCATAATACTATGGAGGTCTTAACGAAGCCCTTTTTCCAATTTAACAAATTATGAATTAATAATGAATTTATTAGTGAATTAAAAATGCGAAAACGCACCCAGGGCGCAGTACCCCCCAAGTGTTTCACTATGGGTAAGGGCTAGTTAAAATAATTGAAAAAAAGGTTATCGATAGAACAACTGCAAGGAAACGTACAGTATAGATGCAACGCTAGTCCGGACGGAGTGAGGAGAAAGTGCACAAAGGAGCCATTACGACCCTCCAAACAGCAAGCCAGCGGCCATATGAAACACTGGAGCACCGCTTCAATTCTAATTCTAATGACGCCATCATCTGATACTCTAAGTGTGGCAGCAGACACACGCAGGCAGGCAGCACAGACAAATAGTCTCCTGTGGGCCGCTTTCATTCCATATGGCAATGCTCTCTCTCTCTCTTTCTCTCCGTCTCTTTCTTTCCTTCTTTCTACTTCTTTGTTTCAATCATTCTTCCTTTATTTCACTGCATCTGCACCCTTGCCCCCCCCCCCCCCCCCTCTCTATCTCTCTCTCTCTCTCTACGCTTCAGGTCTGTGTCCTGGTCAGACAAAGATGTCCATAGTGAGAGGAGAGTGGCTTGGCTGTGTGAATAGTTGAATGGCTGCCTGGTCTTATCTGCTGAGTGGAGGCCAAAGGGATGGCAGGCTGCTGCACATGTGCTGATGACAGCGTCACAGTGGCCAGGTCTGGGCGCCATACAATACGTCCCACTGTACACCTGTCTCCCCTCTTGTCCGGGGGTCTGAGAGGGTCTGCAGTGGACTTCTATATACCTGATGCTCTGAGTGCGGGTGTGTGCGTGCACGTGTGTGCGTGTGCGTGTGTGTGTATTACTAGTTGTGAAGAGACCATATGTCTCAACAAGTATAGAATGAGAAACAGACGTTGTGAGGACCATTGTCCTTCTCCTCACAAGATAACTGGTTGTTTTATGGTTGTACAAAAACAAAGAACACATTTTTAGAGATACGTTTACAATTGGAAAATATATTCAGGCAGGTTGGGGTTAGGGTTAGGAATGGACATTTAGAAGTTCGGTTTAGGGATTAGAGATAGAGTTATGCTTTTTATTTAATGGCATCCCTGGAATGCTCCCTGCTTATATTTGTTCCATGTTGGAACAAAACACCAACAACTATCAGAGCCGCTCCGGGGATATTTTTATGCTAAGGTTCCTCATGCTCAGACAGAGCTGGGCATGGCAGCTTTCTCTCTCAGTGGCCCAACGTCTTGGAATGAACTCCAAAAGTCATCATTTGTTCAGTTCAGAGCAATGGTCCTTAACACTTTTAACCGTGATTGCACACGCACACACACACATTAACTGTATATACCGGTATGATGATTTCGGGTGTGACAGTACAGTACAGGGACCCCCTGGGGACCCCCACACGGTGATGGTGATAATGCCTGATTGACAATGAGTTAAGAAAATTTGCTGATCTACAAGCTCACAACGCTTCACAATGCGATGCACTATGAGCTTGTAGAACAGCTTTTTTTTGTACAACGAAGTACCCCCCCCCCCCCCCCCCCCCCCCAAAAAAAGAAAAAAATGTGAAAAAGAAAAACGGGCAGCCATTGTTGGGCCGGTGTTTGCCCTGCGCTGCCCCGGTCTGGAGGCTGTTTGCTCTCTGGGATGGGAGCAGTGACGGAGGGACAGAGGGATGGAGAGAGAGGTGGAGAGACAAGGAGGCTCTCCATTTGTTTAAGGTCTCTGGCTCCATTCAGGCCTGCAATGCTTTGACAAATGGAGGCAATAAAGGGGTGAGGCCTGGCAGGGGCCCAATTAACCACTAGTGGGGCAGGAGAAGAGGGGGGGACGCAGACTCGGACCCTCGCTTCTATAGAGAGGAACAAGTGAACCCCAGGGAGGGGGAGGTCTGCCAATTTGTTCAGCTGTCTGTCTGTCTATCCGAGTGTCTGTCTGTCTGTCTGTCTGTGTATGTGTGTGTGACTTTCTTGACTTTGCCAGGTCTGTCTGTGTTTCACTCTTTCTCGCTCTGGAAGTGTTTACTTTGCCTTTGGCCCTCAGAGAGCAACTTGAACTTGTCCAGCAGTGTCCTGGTGAGTGCAGATGATGTGTGAAGATCTTTTGAATGTTCTATTTTTTTGCCAAATGTTTGCCTATTATGACTATGCCAAGTAAGGACGCTAATATGTGTGTGTTTAAGAATATAAAACACTTTCACACAGGCAAGCACGCACACACACATGCTTACACGGATGGCTTTCAGCCATCTCATCCCTGTATATTTACTAAATGTGCACCTCTAAGCATTTTAAGAGCAAAATGGCACTGTGACAAAGACAACCTCACAAATCTAACCGTCCCTCAAAACATCTCTCATTCAAACCTAATGCTACTTCAGCCAAAGCTTGCATCAATATGGCGCTTCTCATGCTAGCGCAAACACCGCCGCAACTTATGCAGAGCCAAAGAGCCAACAGCGGCTCATTGAGGAGGACAAGTCGACAAGCCTCTCGCTAAAAGCTGCCCATCCATTCCGCCGGGTTGACAGTCATTTGTGTACCTTACACTCTCAGCACCAGCCAGCCACTGCCATTCAAATTCAAATGGAAAACCAGACTTTGGGGGGACAATAGCCGGGGGGGATTCACTGAGAGCAATTAGTAGCGGACTCCTCCAGTGTCTGGCCCAAAGACTTTTAGCCCCGTGGTTCCAGCATGCACAAGCATTGACCCCTTTCAGATGCACGGAAAGAGAGTGGAGCAGGGGAGGAAAAAAATGATCAAAAAGCAGAGAGGGCTGCCTAGCGACGGTGAAACGAGAGGAGAGGAAGGGAGCGGTTTGGCACGACTGGCTCTGTGTGTTGGTTTTCCTCTCCTGACTTTGCACCCAGGAATCAGTGCTGGAGTGTGATGGAGGATGGATGGCATTGGTGTCAATGGGGGGTAGAGACACAGACACACACACACACACACACACACACACACACACACACACAACACAGGACTGACAATTCTTCAGTGATATTATTCGGCAAACTTGGCAGGCTTAAAGACGGGGGGTGCAATGGCTTTTTGGAGCATTTTCATTTAAAGTTTCCCTCTGAAACGGAAAGCCGTGTGTTTTTTAACCAATAAGAACGTTGCATCCCTCCAGGGTATGGGACGTAGCTCTGCTACATGTGTGTGCACGACGCGTGCGTTGAGTTTCTTTGTTTACAAGTCACAGTGAGACGGCCAGAAAAGCTCATGGGTTTTTTAATTCTAACCAATAATGTTTTCAGATTCATATTTTAGCGTAATGATTATGTTAAAATGATATTACATATACACTGTCTGGATGTCATCTTGAATGAGATAAAAAAACAAAAAAAAAACAGAGTAGTTCTGTAATCAAAACCAGCTGTGTGGAACGTGCAGCAATTGGAATAAACCAGGTGAATGAAATCAAGATTAATTTTTATTCATGCAGGACTCGTCATGTCATCACGCAGCACGTTTTTGTTCAAAGGAAGTAATTAAAATTAAAAGTACACCCCCTGGACATGACGCTAGTATGTCACAGGGCGTAACCCCCAATCAAACCCTTAATGCTGAGTGTCAGAGAGTCTGACCCGGCCGGGGAATGAAACCCTTAGCTCCCAGTCTCAGGGCGGACACACTAAACCACAAGGCCACTGAGCTGTTTTTTGGCAGGCGTACTGCAGAGTAAAACCCTGAGTGAGCATCAATCCATCTATTTTTGAGGGGCCTCCTAAATACATCTTTTTGTCCTTAACTCCTGTCACATTTGCCATTAACAATGAAAGGATAATTTACGTTATACTGTATGTGTGGACAAATCGGCTTTTTGTGGCAACACAAACATTATGTCATGAATGGAGAATTTTCGTCATAGGTGGACAAGCAAATCGGCTATTCTAAACACAGTGCAACTGTTTTAATTCAAACAAAACAAAAAAAATCATGAAGAAGTATATATATTTTTTTATTGGATGATGTACGGCGACAATAGCGGCCTTCAGTGGCGTGCACAGACATTAAGAGGGGCAGGTGCTCAAGTGAAAAAAGGGCACCTTGTGCAGCGCGTGGAACCGGCCGGTTGCCTTAATAGTGTGAGATTTATAGATTTTGGGGCCTAAATAATAAAGGGCACATTTGTCCAGAGGGAAAGAGGCAGGGGGTACTCTAGCACCCCCTAGTGTCTATCTGTGCACGCCACTGGTGTCCCACTTCACTTCAGAGACGAGGCAGCCAATCAGGACGATAGGTTGTCAGTACAGCCAATGAGAAACATAGGTCTCAACTATACAGCAATTGGGCGTGAAAGCACAGCAGAGAGAACATTGACCAGCTGTGCTTACACAAATACACTGCAGCTGGTAAAAGGACACCATCAATTATTATTAAAAACTAGAGCGGTGCCTAGTTTTGCCTGAACTCTCTGTGGTGGTGTGAAATTTGAAGTCGATTTCAGACGTACATTACACATGTACAGAGACGGGGTACAGGCTTCCGTTTCGACATACTATTGGTCGGACAATGACAACCTATACCTCAAACCTCAATATCCTAACCTAACCATAACCACAAGCAGCGCATGTTCGCCAACATTAACGCACATGTTCACCAACCATAATCCGATCGTTTTCCGCATGTAGGTCCTATGCTATGTCGGATAAGCATGCGCACCCCACGGAGACGTGGTGCATTTAGATAGATAGATAGATAGATAGATACTGTTCCAGTCTATATATCAACCTACGTACTGTATATGGCTGCAGGAATAATCGTCTATGAAGCACCAACTGTAGTAGTGTGCACTGTAGTTCACTCTAGAAAGTAAACCAGACTACACTTATTATTATTTAATTGGCAACTGGATAAGTGCTGCAAAAAAAGAAGCACTTCTTAAGAACATGAAAAATAGATATCGTCTCAGTCGGAGGGAAACCTCACATGCCCAAAACTGTTACAGGTGAATACCACTCATTTTTACATTAAACTTTGTCATTATTAATAATAACCCATTCTGACCTGAGATCAGATTCATACGAGGTTTCCGCCGGACACACACTGGTCTGATGAACCCATTCTGACCTGAGATCAGATTCTAAAAATGTCAGTCGCTCTTCGATTTTTCAAAAATAGCAGACCTACAAGCTCGTATCGCGCCACTCGGTGGCGCGATACTTCTACTGTAATAATAATGAAAATCACACCCCTGTGAAGTGAGCAGTGCAATGTTGCGCAACATTGCACTGCTCACTTCACAGGGGTGTGATTTTCATTATTATTACAGTAGAAGTATTTTTCTTATGAAAGCAGAGAGTCTTCTGTTTCATACGGTATATAGTATGTACATTTCGCTATAGGCCTTATTTTGTGAATAATAGTTCTTCTGGTCCATGCATTTTCTGAAATCCTCTCTGGTGGGCGCAAGCTGCATTCAATAGCCAATTACTGACAAACTATACATGGGACCATGTGTATTTGTTTTCCTCCTAAAAGTAGACATTCAGGGCTTTCATTCAGTGTGTAGTATGTATATGATATTATTTGTGTTCATTTTTATATCTGTCTGTCAATGTCTGTCAACTTCAACCTTCCATATCTCTGCTGTTTTTTCAAGCGAGCAGCGTGCCTTCAAAAGCAGGTTTTAGAAAAAGGTCAATATCTCCAGAATGGAAGATGGTAGAATCATAATTTTTTTTTTAAATTGAAGTGGACATGTTTGGCCTACTTTTTATTTATGCGATGTGATTCTCGCTATAAGAGGCCCCTCGCTGTGGGCCCCTAAAAAGTTCAAAAGTCCAATGTTAATCGCTTAGCACCAGCAAGCCTGAGCAAATAGAAAACTCTAGCATACAATGTGTTAATACGCATGTTTCATGATAAATTATTTTTATGTGATGTATTCCCATGATTTTTGTTCTTGCTTAATGTAAATCGCTCTGGATTAAGAGCGTCTGATAAATGCCTAAATTGTAAATTGTACTGTCTTACAGTAACTAGAAGGCTCTGACAGTAATGAAATGCACAGTCACGTCAAACTGCTGCACCTCCT
>NC_139700.1:39931729-39949229 GCF_964188405.1 Protomyctophum parallelum
GTGTGTGTGTGTGTGTGTGTGTGCTGTTTCCTTAGCTTCGCCTGAGTGATGTGCCTAATAGAAACGCCTGGGTCCTCTATGTGTGTGTCTACGCATGCGCACGCACACGCACACACACACCCCGCTTCTCTGTCTCCTCCCCCCCCTCGCTCTGTGTCTTCAAGCTCTCTCTCTCCCGTGAGGTCAAACGTGGGTCGCAACGATAAAGGCTGAACTCCTGACACCATCCCTTCAGAGAGAGACGGCCCATTGTGCCGCAACAGATAGCAGACACAATGAGACCCACAGTCTAGAGCGCCGGGGTTGTTTCAGACGCACGCTAGCCGCGCCGCGCTCCTTTTCTTAGCAACGCTGACGGCTGAGGCGGCTTGTAAGCGGGCGGCATTCCCTTTATAGCCCGGCTATTCGTGACCCCGTGGTTCTATCCCTCCAGCCCTGCTACACCCCCTCCTTTTAGCGACTTCTCCGTCCCCGAATTTCATATCGATGCAAATGAGGTGGAATGAGAGTTCATCCTGCAGGGTAGATGAGTTTTTCGGGGGGCTTTGTGTGTGTGTGTGTGTGTGTGTGTGTGTGTGTGTGTGTGTGTGTGTGTGTGTGTGTGTGTGTGCGTGTTTGTGTGAGTGAGAGAGAGTGTGTGTGTCTCTCTTATTTGTGTGTGTAGGGGGGAGTGGAGAACAGTTGGGCTTATTCTCAGAATTCTGCTGAATGCATTACTACGGATATTGAGCTACTAGCGTGTATACACGGCAAGGCAACGACTATTAAATTGTACTACAAGAGGGTAGCAAAACGGAACCAAACAGACCCATTACGGGTGCGCTTGGTTCCGTTTGCATTGCTAACCCTCTCCGAGTTCAATCAGCACTCAGGGCTTGACGGTGTGTAGTTCTAGCCGGCGCTGTTTTTCCAAAACAGCACTAAGCCCACTTGAGAATAGTTGAGGTTTTTTTGGACTAGCCCAGAGTTTGGCAGAGGCCAAGGAGAAACTGCTGGACTTCGCCCAAAGACAATATTTCTGCAGGAAAAAGAGAGAGAGAGCGAGGTCTTAAGACAAACCGTCACTACTTATTACATTTTCTGTTTGATTCTCAAGGCCCTTTCTCTCCCCGAGCGAGAACCACTTATACGCGGGACTGCCTGGGACGTTATGGCTATTGTTATTGCTTGCTGATAAAACAATGAATACATGTCTTTGCAGAAAGACCCGAACAGCAAGAAGGGCTGCGGCCGTGACCTGTTATTTTGACGAATTTGTGACAAAGTAGGTTTTATTATGTTCCGTTTCAAAAACGGCCTCCGGAGTATTGATAAGGTCAAGAACGCCAGCAGGGATAAAGCAGACAAGCGGAATGACACTTCCTCCTCATCAGCAGCCATTATTGTGTGTGATTTTTTTTCCTTTTTTTTTCTCTCCAGAAACTCGGATGACAGATTGAGGTATTTGTTCCAGGCATTCACCTGTAGTTCTTACTGGAAGGATGAGTGTAAATTCATGATTACCATCATTGCAACCACCTGGAACGCTGCAGGAACACAACCATGGTTTGAGTAAAGCCCAATTTAAACAGGTCTATGTGAACACGCCACCACACATTTTCATGTTGGACGCAAAGGTTGGTACAATGTGCAAATGTATTAAGGAGGCAGATCTTCATAGCGTGGCATAGTGTCAGCTGGACTGACACTTCACAAGAGTCAGACTAGATCCACACATCCAGGGTCCAAAGGCTGCCAATTCATCAAAAAGGGATTGAAGTCTTTCCGTGTGTGTGTGTGTGTGTGTGTGTGACTCAACCAGGGTGAGCTGGGGAGCAGCAGGTGTGAATGCCTCTGGGACACATGCGAGCACGCATGCACACACCCACACACCCACACACACACACACACACACACACACACACACACACACACACACTGATCTTTATGAGTTATGCAAGTATTACTATACATGCATAACTCAATATTGTTTAACCATACATTGTGAGGGACAGGAAATAATTATCATCACAATGTCCATCTCTCAAATGCTTTACTTGTGTGGGGATATTTGGCCCTCACAAGATCCATTTACTCACACCTTTACATCATCACAAAAAGGGTGTTTCCTTTGCCATCCCAGGTGGCCAGACCCCCCCACCCCCCCACCCCATCCTACCCCCCTTCCACAATGCCTTCACACATCACTTCTGCTACAGAGGAGGCCTGTCTGCCTGCCTGCCTCTCGCCTGATCATGCCTGTCTGTCTGCCTGCCTCTCTGCCTGTCTGTCTGTCTGCCTGTCTGGCCCAGCTGTGGCTCTCGGTGCCTCGACTGTCTAATAACCATGACCTTCACGCTCCCTGCCTGTCAGACCTTTATTACTGCCTGTCACATGGAGAGGAGAGGAGGGCTTAGTGGGGAGAGAGAGAGAGAGAGAGAGAGAGAGAGAGAGAGACCGAAGTGATTGCTAAACTTGTGGTGTCCCCACAAGTATAGTATAGACTATAGAGTATGAGAAACAGACAATTGTGAAGACCATTTTCCTGGTCCTCTAAGAAAAGTTGTTATATATGTTAATAAATAAATTGAGATGCGTTTACTATTAGGAAAGGTGTTCAGGTTGGGGATAGGATTAATATTAGATATTTCCCAAATGTAAACACAGAGTTGGGGAAAACAGCCTTTTGTTTTAGTGCCCCAACCACGTGGAATGACCTACAGCTTAAATTAAAGATCTGTTCTCCCATAACATAGGGTCAATTTAAATCTTTGATTGCAGACTTACCCCCAAGTGTCTGCAGGTGTTTTTAAACATGTGCTACATCACGCCATGAGGAAATGTTGCCGTTCTGTTCTGTTTTTTTGTATTGCTTTGAAATGTTGTATCACCGGTATGTTGTATGTCAACGACACTGCAAATGAGGTTGACCTCAATGTCATTCGAGATTCGAGAATAAATAAAGGTTTGAAATTAATTAATGAATTCAGAGGTTATGATTTATACCGTACATATTGTCGTGCACCAAAAAACAGCCGATCTACAAGCTTGTAGATCTGCAATTTTCAGCTTCAGGCTTAGGGTTAAAAATACCAAGAAATAATAAAAATAACATTCATAAACTTTTCAAAATGTTGACAGTATACCGGTAGTAATACAAATGTGTGTTTGTACGTTTGTGTGTGCATGCGTGTGTGTACATGTGGGCATGCTAATGGATGCGTGTGCATGTGTGCGTGCGTGGGCGAGTACGAGCTACAAAGTCACCCAGTTCACATCCTGAATCAACACACGCTGTGGGCATTCCGTCTTAGGCACTGGTGGAGCTAAAAATAACATGTAGGTTACAATGCCGCATGGAGCCAACTTCCCCCAAAAAGCACGAGAAAACGCCGTCTCAGGAAGCCCCGGTTTCGTTTGGGCCCCCGCAGTCTCCATGGCGACTTGACCACACTGCGTGAGTCACACAGGGGTGAGTGGTCAGAAAGTGGCAGTTGAGAGGAACGTTGTCTCCTCGACTATAATAGGCCTAAAATACAACCTTCATTTAACTAGGCACAGATGTGTTGAAGATAGCGGTTAGCCTCGCGCAGGTCATGCCCGGGCCAATCACGAATGGGCGCTCAAAAAGCAAAAATGAGGTTTTATTTTTCATTTTTTTGCCGTGTTATTTTTTGGTGGTCAGAAACCTTGTATATCTCCATATCGTTGACGTTGGGTAGAAACCTTTTATCTCCATATTTTAACTTTTTTTACACTACAGCCTCACACGAACACATCCAAAGTAGCTGATTCACAAGTTCCAAACATGGCATGAAGTGACACGTTTTGAGCTTGTGGATTGTTTTCACCATTTATACATTTTTAGTCTTGAAAGTGAAATTGGTTAAGCATGTGTCTGTGAGTTTTATAAACGATGGAGTATCACCTCATTTACCACCATCTGTTGGGTTGCTCAGAGCTCCGTCCATTCATTTTAAATGGACACCTTTGAGTCAGGAAGTAAAAGTAATTTAACAGTTTGACTCCATAAAATGCACTACCCGCTATTTAATCAAATAGTCTACGCTGCCGAGATTGTTTTATTACCTTTAGAGCATACGCTGAAGTATTTGCAGCTTTCAACGACGAAAATCCGGTGAAAAATGGTCCGTCGGCATGTTTTGATCATCAGTACCAGCGGCCATTACAATGCGCTACAGCAGGGTTCCCCAATTAATTTTCCTCAAGGGCCATATTTTGACTAGGGTACCAGGCTGGGGGCCGAGTTGGCACGCGTGAGGTCGAGGTCTTGCCCTGTAAATTCATTTTCAGTGCAAGACCCCATTTGAAAAGGATGCCCAGTTTGACATGCATAGGCTACTGACCCCCATTTAATGCCATTTATATCTTTATATTCTTTCAGGGGGCCACTAGGGGGCACTCCGCGGGAACCCTGCGCTACAGGATCCGCCTCCATGATGCATTGTAGTCCAAACAAACCCCCCGTCCACTTACATTGAGCTCAATTTCCCAGAAGCCCTAGCAGCCCAGATGATGACTTGATTTCCGGTTTCGTCATCATAACACGACGGCCTCGTCATCAGGTTTCTTTTTATTTATTTAAAATGGCGAATTAAACGCATTAAACATATAGCGTTTTATGCGCGGAGGAACGCTGGATTAAACAATTAGTGGCCGTCAAACTTCCACCCAAAACATACTTTGTGTAATCTAGGATCAGTGAAATGAGCCCAAATCAAGCTTGTTTTAACTCAAAAAGAAGAATTACGATCCTAAAAACTGTGTCTCATGAGCTCGTACAGGACACAGTTGTGAACGGTAATCAATTTATATTAAACAAGGCGTGAAAAGATGTCAGCATGGAGATACATACGAAAATAGGCACAATTATCACCGGGTGAGTAAACAAGAGCTTGTGACTAAAACATTCTACATTGTATCCATTTGTAACAGGTTATTCTTTTTTTCGGACATACGTTTGTGAACATACAAGGTTTCCGTAATATTATTTCCATAATTTCACGTTCCGCCATGAAAGCCCACTATGAGTCACAGCCGAACTTCCTGAAAACAGCCTGCCAAACCCTTCACCAAGCTTTTTCGGTAAATTCGAGACAAATTTTGGTTAGCTTTTAGTGTCATCACACTGCCAAGCGTGTGTTGCATTTGAAACTGAAGCGCATGAGAACATGTTGACATTTTGGCTTATCTCCTCACCAGATCTAGTCGAGTAGTGGAATGAAAGCCTGTGAGGTTTATGGGTGAGAACAAGGACTCAAAACACTCGACGTGAACACAACGTTAATCAAGTTCTCCTTTCATTCCATGGAGTAGGAAAATTCCTACTCAGAAACCTTGTATCTCCATGTCGTTGATGTTGGGTAGAAACCTTTTATCTCAATATTTTAACTAAAAAAAAAAAGAAAGCCTTACATGATCATACTACAGCCTCACACGAAAACATCAAAAGTAGCTGATCCCCAAGTTCGAAATATGGCGGAGGACACAAGATGTTTTTTTAATCATCATAAATGGCTGTATATAATAACTAAGTGGGTAATGCCAATAACAGTACAGCTACAACAGTCAGGTACTGTAAATTCATAGAATAAGCTCAGCAGACATACTTATGATACTAGAAATAAATTGTACCTCTTCCTTACTTCCTTCCTTCCTGTTCTGCTCTGGTCAAACAGAGCCAGGGTGCTGATATTGTGCATGCTGGTTCACTGTAACCACTAACGCTACACCAGGGGGTCTCAAAGTGTGGTCCAAGGGACCCTCATGGCTCCTTGAGGGAGTACCAAATGCATGGGTGTGTAACTCTGAGAGTGTATACAATGAAACATGACATTAACTAATGGTTCCATTTGTACACTCTCAGAGTTATGGGGGGATCCTTGGAATTAAAAGGTTTGAGAATCTAATGTGCTACACGAAATGGAACAGAGCCTTAATTAGTAGAATTGGTATAAAGTGAGGAAAAGGCGGCAGTGGTTCAGACGAAGGTTCCCTTAGTGTTCCTGTTGAGCAGGTTGGTGCCTTGCATGGTTTCCTCCACCATAGGTGTATGAATGTGAGTATGAATGTGTGAATGTAATGCACAATCTATGTAAAGCACCTTGAAGGCGCTATATAAATGCACCATTTATGATTTAAGAGTCCCCATTTATTTCCAATATGCCTGCTGTGCATAGGGCCTATTTCACTTAACATGATGTTACTGTAAGGGGCGGTGTCCACGGAAAGAGTTTTATGAGCGGAGGAACACTTTGGCTGTCATCTACAGAGCACTCGCAAAGAGTGAAGACCACAACATTCAAAACTCTCAACCATTGCTGCACTCAAACGTCATGTCGTCAATGCATGCATCATTAGTACAGCCTACTGTAGCTGAAATAACGGTAAACATGGACTTCTCATGACTTTAGGTAACGATTGAATGTCAGGTCATAAATGACGTGACCAGGAGGATCACACCTGCCATTTTCACGCTCTCACAAGTGGAAATATGTAACTCTTGAATAAAATGTAATTTAGTCAAATCTGTATGGTAGAGTATGTTAATACTATATAATTTACACAATTGGGGTGGTGGTAGAATTTTGTCTCCTTGCTCTTCTGTTGAGACATTTAGATTGTGTCAAAGGACATGTCTCACCTAGACTCAGGATATGAATTTCAACCTGAAGGTCAAGATTCAGGGGCGCCCGCTGGCCAAGTGGTCCAGGCGCATGCCACATATTATGCTTTGGCCTGACAGCGCGTAGCATGTTCGAGTCCCGTTCATGACGACCTTTGTTGCATGTCTCTCCCCTTCTCTCTCTCTCCCTCTTTCCTGTCTATGTTCACTAACAACTATCAACAAAGGCAGAAAAAGCAAAAAAAAAAAGATAACATTTATTCCCTGATCAAACAGGCACGCTCTATAAGATCTTAACATTAGATTAGTTACATAAGTGCAGCTATTAATTAACATTAAACAGTCTTGCTGTGCACAATCAACACTGATCGTTACTCCACACAGTGCAGAAGATAATCCAGACTTCTTTAGGAACAGACATAGCATTAGAGAGCTAAGCTGAATGGAGTGAGTGTGATTAATCTGAGGCCAGGGTTTGTAGTCATTAGTGTCTGCCTAGTAGGACTCCTTTGTGGTGGATGGAGACCATAGGAGAGAGGAGGAGGAACCATAAATCCACGTGATGTTCGCTCCACTGAAGCTTAGGTTAGCTGAGAAGAAGCGTCCACCGGAGGAGGGTAAAGAACCAATGGAAATGTCAACAAACAAACTGCCTTTTGGAGAAGCACTCTCCCTGCCTCATTTTTCACTCGGCGAGGTCAGACCAACGAGGAGGACGTCTGGCGACTGGCAGCACATCCCTGTTGGGCAGGGCCGGCCCTATGAGGCCTCCTATAGGCCAGCGCTGTACATCATCATTTGGTGATGCTAGGACTTCCAAAGAAGAGTATACACCCGGAAATAACGTGGTCTAAATTAAAAGAAATCCAGCCTGTCAAACGTTTTCCCCCTGCAGCTTCCTCCCTCATGTCCTGAACAGCTGCATCACCCCACAAAAGCACGGGCCTGGGTAGGCAACCCGACCTGGCGGAGATCTGCACTCTGTGGAGCGCACTTTTCTAATTATCTGTTAGGTCCGACTTATAAATCTCACATGGTAATGTACATAAAATTATTGAGTGTGTGTGTGTGTGTGTGTGTGTGTGTGTGTGTGTGTGTGTGTGTGTGTGTGTGTGTGTGTGTGTGTGTGTGTGTTTGTGTGTGTGTGTGCGTGCATGCATGCATGTGTGTAGCACAAGTGATAATATATAATACGGCTAAGGTTAGCCAAAACCACTTAAGTGTTTTGCATGAATGGCCCTTCAGGCAATTACAATAAACTAGTCAGGCTGCTGAGTATTACCGCAGATTGAGGCACACACACAGTAAATCTGTGTTCCCCCAGGTACAGAAAGTTTGCCAAGAGAGGACCCTAACAGATAGAATAGATAGTATACAGATAGATAGTATTATGTCTCAAAACTAGACGAAGAGAGACACATAACTTTTTGTAGGACACAATTAAATGGGAAGACAACTGAAGAGAAGCTGTCAAAGAACAATGTGTACTGCTCTCCCCCCAAGCTGTTCTCCCAGAATAACACTATAAACTAATCAGCATGACTAAATGACTGGAAGAATTGCCACCAATTACTCAAAATGCACAAGCACAGAGTAATGGAAGCATTGAATGAGTCTTGCTTAGAAAAGGGGAACACATTGAGTGCATTTATTTTACAGTGATTCGCACACGCACGCACACACGCACATGCGCGCGCGCA
This sequence comes from Protomyctophum parallelum, assembly GCF_964188405.1. Taxonomy (NCBI): domain Eukaryota; kingdom Metazoa; phylum Chordata; class Actinopteri; order Myctophiformes; family Myctophidae; genus Protomyctophum; species Protomyctophum parallelum. The sequence continues at coordinate 39,940,055 of NC_139700.1, forward strand.
CACACACACACACACACACACACACACACACACACACACACACACACACACACACACACACACACACACACACACACACACACACACACACACACACACACACACACACACAGTGTGCCTCAGTGTTACGTAGAAAGTTATTTTTAATCTGTTCTAATGCTAATGGATAATGCTGTATCTTAGGGGAAAAGATGTACATATTTACGTACCATAATATGACAAATAAGGTGCTATAAAGCAACAATGTAATTCAGGGGTGTTGTGGATGGAAAAAAAGTTATTTCACAGGGGTGCCTTGAGCCAAAAATAAATTGAGAACCATCGATGGAACCAATGGAAACAAGCCCCAGGGGCTGTTAACCTTTTAGCATTGCTTGTTTAATTGTACCCACAGTACTATTTGCAACATGTTAATAAAGTATTAAATCAATCAATCAATCAATCAAGTGAATAGCTTAACTTCAGCATTGTTTGCCAGATTGTTCCCCACGAACCTTCTGACATCTGAAAACGCAAGCACATTTTTGCTGGTGTCAGGCAGAAACCTTGTATCTCCATACTTTTTCGGTTTCCCAGGGGGTCCTCAGCAAAAGTAGATATCGCTATCATTTTAACCACTTTTCAGACTATTCAAAAAAAGCAGCTCACAGCATGTACTTTTGGAATTTGGGAAAATGTTGAATAACTTTTGTTTTTATTAACACAGATCCTCTCTTCTGGGGGTGCCTGGCGCAACACATTTAACTGGACTTTAACAGTTTTGGGGACAAAACTATATATGAGGTTTCCACGCGACAGTGACGATTTTGTGAATTTTCCACACACATTTCCCTCCAGAGGATCCAGAGCAATAGTTCAGCAGTAAGTCACTGTTTTCATGCACCACATGTAGTGTAGTAAAAAAAGAAAAAAAGAAAAAGAGAGAGAACTTCGACTCGGCTACATCTGTGTTTAGACCCAGACTAAAACATTTAGAGCCTTCTTGGCACTGTGCTTTTGTGATCCTTTACAAAAATATGCTAAATTGAAGCGGTTGTTCATTCCAATGGAACATGTGTCATCATCATCATCCGCGCTGTATGAGGACAAATGAAATATCTGTGCTGTTGTGTAATATTTCTCGTATCCGTGCCAACCAATTAATGCAGCGGGTGTCTAGCGGGATGAGGAGGAGTGCAATGAGCTAAGTGTCAATAGCATTCGGTTCGCTGTCAGAAACCTTGTATGTCCAAAACCTGTTACTTTTCAGGAAATGGGGGGGGGGTTTCGGGTGTTGTTATTGCGGGTGTAGTTGTTATTCAGTCACAAGGTCTTGTTAATTCGTTTCATTGGTTCGATGGTTCATTGGTTCATTTTGAGGAAGCAATCTGATTGGTTGAACATCTTTCTAGCCGTGCTTCAAACCACATTATTTCAACGCCTAATCAAAACAAACAATTCGGCCGTGCTTTTCTCTCAGATCGAAGCAGACTCGGTGGCTAGGCTAGCTAGTTTCTTGGGACATTTGTGGTCGTAGTGACTACATCTGTCATTGAAATATTATAATTTTTCAGCGATTCTCTTAGTTTTAAGGGTAACTGTTGTATAATTGCAATATTACACTTGAGGGGGTAGTTTAACGTCATTAATGCACGCCTGCGATGCTGCAGCAACTCACCCACAGGGCGAGTTCCGAAAGCAACGCAGAAGAACCACCCCCTCTCGTGTAATATTGCTTAAATAATCCCACCTGGTGCAGAACAAGAGACACCATCCATAAGCTACAACAAGCTTTACAACGTGAGGGTATTTTCACTACACTCTTGTACTCTGAAGTAAGGTATTAATCTGCGTTGAAAGTTGAAACGCGGAGATACAAGGTTTCTGCACGACGGACAGCCAACCATTTGGAAAGTGCTCTCCGCTCCAGGTTTGCAGAGTTGAGCCAAGGTTGAGCGCTAGTGAAACCTAACAGGTTACAACACATGGTTTGTTTTTTAATGGCTTGGTGCAGCTGCGTGCGGGAGAAAACAGATTCCTCTTGGCAACAAAAAAAAAAATCAAAAAAGAATCCCAGTGGCATATTTACATTTACCCCATGCTGCAAAACAGCAATGGTACTCACAATGCCACAATCATGTACAAATGGTTTGTTACGGTCTGGGTGGTAATGGTATTCAAATTTTACGTTTTATTGGAAAATTGCAGTAAGTATTGGCATCAAAATATACTATAAAAATGCTGAAAGTAAAAGTCATGAGAATGTCATATTTCACCAGATCGGTCAATGTGTTCCTAATGCGATCGTCGGGATGCACGACAGCTCACCATGGACAAGGCTTTGAAAATCCTGTTATAATGGAGGCTCAATGGAGCTGGATTTAAAAATCCCGTAGCTGGTGAGCCGCTTTCATATATGGAGTATACGAACATGTACGTAGTTAGCACCTTTAGTACCTTAGCCTAGGGCTACGATTATAATCATAGATAGCAGATAGCAATCTAAAGTTTTCAAATAATTGTATTGAAGTATATTATATAATATTTGCCTCTGAGTTTGTAGTGGTATAGAAGTATAACTTCCAACTAAAATTGGAAATATTCCAGTAAAGCAAAAAAAGAAAACTGTACTTAAGTACAGTACTTGAGTACATGTACTTAGTTACTTTCCACCACTGCAAAACAGACATCCAAACCCAGTGTGTTTCTCCACAAGGGCTGCGTGACGGAAAACGAAGGAAATGGCACAAAAGAAACAAATACATTCTATGGTGTCGAGTGGTGCTTTGGACTCGCATGAACCCTGGATAGATTCTCTCGTAATCTGCATTTCATTTCAATAGTTTGATATTCATTTGTGAAGTATGGATATATAGTATTTGAAGTTCAAAAGCATTCTCTGCCACGAGTTGAGCATCCAATGAAGTTGCTTAATCGTTTTTTGGAGGACAAACAGTTCTATCCTTGTTAATTTTCAAACGAAACTAGCCACACAAACATCTTCCATCTGCAAATAATACCTATACTCCAGTGTTCTTAAAGTCTTTCATGTCAAGGACCCCCAGATATGAATTTGGCTATGGACCCACCATCTGAAAAGATTTTGTGTCAGGCATCCAATAAGACAGATGTGATGTTAAATGTTTCCAAAACATTCAAACTTTATTAAACTAGAGATCAAACATCCAACTACTAGATGTGAAAATAGCTAAACTACAAGACCCCAAGGCCTCCACGTACCATGACGCCTTGTGATCCATATAAAACAGCAACCATGTTTGATAATTCTCGACACTGACCGATCGTCCTGTAAGCAACTCGGGAGGCTTAACACCTTGAATGTGCTTCAAAAAAATGGCACTATAGTGCCAAGCAGATGAGGCAGATTTTACTCTGAAAAGCCCTGCCTTCCATAACACCGGGAGGCATAATCTTCCGTTGCTACCTCACACTGTCACATCTAAAGTATCTCAAGAAGCGTCTATATTCTAAACTAGATGCTAGGTTAAGTCAGAAATGAAGACAGAACATTGCCGTTTTGATCAAAACCATGGAGAGCGCCGTAGATCTACAGTAAAGAGACAATTTAGTAGTCGGGCCATAAACAAGGAAGTAAACGGCAGTGCGCATGTGCACACAAAACATGTCTAGGATCACTGAATAAGGAAACGCCAAGCCAATCTTTTTTTTTTTCTTTTTTTTTTTTAATAATTAAAAGGGACCTAAAGACGCCCACACGTCATAGGCACCCCGTGGTTTAATTAGGTGTTTTAAGATTTGATCTTTAAACTGCTCATAGGATAATTACGTCCAAAATGTGTTCCCGACCTAGGCTGGGGTACGTCGACTTTTTTTCCATTATTGGCTGATACTGATACTGTTTTTTTTTTCAAATTATATTTTTATTTACTTTGAAAAGCAAACCTGGAAATCCATTTTCCAATGTTTCATATACCCAGTTGCTTAAAAAGTGCAAAACCTGGCACGCAATGAGTAATGGCGGCTCCGCAGCTGTGTCAAACTGGAGTCTGTGCAGCACGGAAACGGAAACAGTGGAAGAGGAAATGGAAAAAGCGGAAGCTCAACAGAACTTGTGATTGAGCGTGTTAATCATGTTAACATCAGAGACGCGCAAACAGGCAATCCTTAGCCGAATGTATAGTAAGATCAGACTATCATTGACCTATCTGCATCGTTTGCTTTAGTAACGACAATGTTATACGTTGTATGATGGTGTTGTCTGCTGAAAATATCAGAGCTATAAGCTCACAACGTGTCACATTACGTAAAACGTTAATAACTCGCGATCTAAATCATCCCAACTAATTATAAAAAAAGGTTATGTTTGACGGGCCCCTAGTCGCTAGTCGCTAGTCTGGTTAGATTTTATCTTACCTCCCGTTGTTGTCGATCGCATCGATAGTGTTGTGGCTATTGTTAGGTGCTAAACAGACATTCACAACAACATCCGGTCCGTCTGTAAAAGTGGTCCGGGCGCTATAAACGATAGGCACATTTTATTAATGGATTAAATAACCCCGGGCCCTTAAGGTGTTAAACATGGTCGCGATTTTAACCATGTGGTTAAAATCTAATTTGCAAATGTTTACATACTCTGTGAATGAAGTGTTGGTCGCATGGTCAAATATATATGTTTTTTGGGGGGAAACACATACGAGTCGACTCAAGTCTCGCCCTTTGACACTCTGCATCAGGTCGTGACCAGGCTTTCCTCCTCGGAGATGAGTAAAGGGCTGAGGAACGAGGTTAAGCCTATAAGCACAAGCACCTGTTTGGGTGCAGGTACAGTGGTGGAGTGTGCACTAGCCAGGTGTGTGTCTGTCAGCCTTCCAGTCAGTAAGTCAGCTAGCGATCCACTCAGTAAGGCTGGGTTCCATGGATTAAAGCAAAATTAAATCTCACCAGCATCACTGAAAATGTCTGTATGGCAAAGTCAATTAGCACAATATGTAAAATTATGATGTTTTAGAAATATTGTTATTGTCCCTGCTGTTCTACTGTACATGACAACCAGGTGAAGAAATCGCAGATTGAGGCTTTAATCTTTGCAGAGAAATATCCGAGACTATTAGGATTTTGAGGATGATGACCGTTTCTGAACACATTGTTAGTTTGACCAAATGCTCTATTCTTAAAATAATAACCAAAAATAGCCTATTTACAAACTCTCAATGCGTCAAGAGCTTGTGCGTTTGCGCTGTGCAACACATGCTTCCATAGAAGACATGCTGGCAACCTTTGATACTTGTGTGCGACACTGTATGGTCAATTTACAAAACAAAGAAAAAACAAACAAACAGAATATGGAGATAAAAGGTTTTCTGCCTATTATTTCGGGGGTCCTCTGACATGAAAAAGGTTGAGATCCACTGCAGTGGACTATATCTCAAGCGGCAGCACAGCTGTGCTACTGACAGATCGGTGCAGGGCAGCGTGCAGCCGGATTCTCCAGAGCCCCGCGCGGCACATCAAAGCACCCGGCTCCACAGTCTCCCCCACCCCCCCCTCCTGTATCCCCCCCCCCCCACAGCCGGCCACTTCAAAAGGGCCTCTGGGCGCATCGCATATTCCCATCAAAGGGCCTGGACGCTAGCGCTTCACCCACACACAAGTCAGCCAGCAAGCCAGCCAAGGAGATATGATTAAAAGCACGTTATTGGGGTATAGGGGGAGGGGAGGATGAGGAGGAGGAGAGGTTTTAGGGAAAGAGAGGAGTAGAGGGTTGAGAGGAAGATGGGATAGCCTATCTCTGTCTCTCTCTCCCTCTCTCTCTGTCATTCTCTGGGCTGTTTGTTCGTCTTCCTGAATCCCTCTTTTACAAAACGATGGAGCTCCAGCCAAAAGTAGATTGAAGTCCATCGTGAGATCAGAGATGGCATTGTTTGGCAAGACTGCGTGGCGTAAACTCCCTCTCACAGCGCACACGCACACACACACACACACACACACACACACACACACACACACACACACACACACACACACACACACACACACACCACGTTCCCCACTCTTATCCTCCCCCTGCCCTTCGAGGTCACGTCCCAGGGTCATTTAATATAAGCTAACTGGCTATGCAGTCCAATTCACACCTGAAATTGCCCGCCGGTGTCAGCGAGTGTCCCTGAATGGTGGCATTGTTGTCCCAGTGGGAGGGCTCAGACAGCACCACCACACAAGCCACCGGGGCCACAATAGGAGCCTTAAGGCTCTGGAATAATTTGACTAAACGCAAGGGATTTGCAAAGTGCAGGATTATCACAAGCTGCACAACCGACCAGCGACGGGCCGACCGGCACGCCACCCCCCCCCCCCCCCCCCCCCCCCCCCTCTCTGACCAGTTTAACCAGCATTGTTTTTTGGCAGTCCAGACTGCCACAAGCATCCACTAAGCCAGACCGGGTTCATGCACGGATATTTTTGGGTACAGATGATTGTGTTAAACAATAGCCTGAAGAACACAAAAACACACTACATGCATACGCGGCCGCACACACACATACACACATATGTATATACACACACACACACACACTTGAATGGATTTCAGTCTAGACTTGTTTTCCACCGTCTTCGGTGACATACGGCAAGTGTTTGTTGCGGTTTTGCTGGTATACACGTGACACCGGCAAGACGTCTCTACTTAGCACTAGCCTCCATGCACCACGCATCTCAATTTCCCATTCATTTCAGGCCTTGATCGGCCCCACACTACTCTCTCTCTCTCTCTCTCTTACTTCCCCCTTCTCTTCTCTCTCCTGTCTTGTCTGCCGCCCATGATAGCTGCTGTGTGTGTGTGTGTGTGTGTGTGTGTGTGTGTGTGTGTGTGTGTGTGTGTGTGTGTGTGTGTGTGTGTGTGTGTGTGTGTGTGTGTGCCCATTATCCCTGGCTCATTAGAGTGGATGTCCAAAACGTCACAAAAATGTTTTATGGACTGTTGAGAAATCACTCCACAGCACAAGTCATCCACTGTTCTGCCATGCAGGATGAGGACGGAGGGAGAGGAGCAGATAAGGGGTTTATATTCTTAGAGGGGGGGGGGGAGACGAGACGACTGCCTTTAGAGGAGCTTAGGGCCCAGTGTGGAGAATTAAACAGAATGCCCAGACAGAATTAGTTCCAAGGCAGACTGGGTCCATTCTACCAAAACTCCCAACAATTAGACGGATTAAAAGTAATAATTTGGTCTGCACTGGTGCAGCTGCATTATGGTTTACCCCTTGGCACTTGGGTGGGTGGGTGTGCGTGCGCGCGTGCGTTGAGATTGCACCTCTTGAGGGATTTATGTTTGCATAGAAAAAAAGTGAGAATAATACACTTTTGAAGAGATACTAACAGATACTAACAGTCCCAAACAGTTTGCGATTGGGAAAAAAATTATACTGTCTCGTGTTCAAGGCCGGCTTTGATCATGATTAAAATTAACTGGAGTTGATGGTTTAGACCGCATGCTAAATGTAATGTAAAACTTACAATAATGGCATCTGTTAGATCCTGCATATGTAACAGTCAAGTAGTACAAAAGAAGATGGCCTTAGTGCAAGGAAATATTTTAGATATCATTTAAAAAAGAATCATGTGTGTTTTGTTATTGTAATATTTTACTAAGAACTGCATTAATACCTTTATATTGTCTGTCAGTATATATGTCCCAAACTGTTACTTTTCAGGATTCAAATTCAAAAATAGCTAAAGTAGCAACAAGCTCAAAGCCCAGATCTGCTATTTTTGGTACTTTTGTGTGACGATGTAGTATGTTGTGATGTAGTATGTTCAAGTACTGTGTTAATTATGATGTAGTATGTTACAGTACTGTGTTAATTATGATGTAGTGTGTTACAGTACTGTGTTAATTATGATGTAGTATGTTACAGTACTGTGTTAATTATGATGTAGTGTGTTACAGTACTGTATTAATTATGATGTAGTATGTTACAGTACTGTGTTAATTATGATGTAGTGTGTTACAGTACTGTGTTAATTATGATGTAGTATGTTACAGTACTGTGTTAATTATGATGTAGTGTGTTACAGTACTGTGTTAATTATGATGTAGTATGTTACAGTACTGTGTTAATTATGATGTAGTATGTTACAGTACTGTGTTAATTATGATGTAGTATGTTACAGTACTGTGTTAATTATGATGTAGTATGTTACATTACTGTATTAATTATGATGTAATATGTTACAGTACTGTGTTAATTATGATGTAGTATGTTACAGTACTGTGTTAATTATGATGTAGTATGTTACAGTACTGTGTTAATTATGATGTAATATGTTACAGTACTGTGTTAATTATGATGTAATATGTTACAGTACTGTGTTAATTATGATGTAATATGTTACAGTACTGTGTTAATTATGATGTAGTGTGTTACAGTACTGTGTTAATTATGATGTAATATGTTACAGTACTGTGTTAATTATGATGTAGTATGTTACAGTACTGTGTTAATTATGATGTAGTGTGTTACAGTACTGTGTTAATTATGATGTAGTATGTTACAGTACTGTGTTAATTATGATGTAGTGTGTTACAGTACTGTGTTAATTATGATGTAGTATGTTACAGTACTGTGTTAATTATGATGTAATATGTTACAGTACTGTGTTAATTATGATGTAGTATGTTACAGTACTGTGTTAATTATGATGTAGTATGTTACATTACTGTATTAATTATGATGTAATATGTTACAATACTGTGTTAATTATGATGTAGTATGTTACAGTACTGTGTTAATTATGATGTAGTATGTTACAGTACTGTGTTAATTATGATGTAGTATGTTACAGTACTGTGTTAATTATGATGTAATATGTTACAGTACTGTGTTAATTATGATGTAATATGTTACAGTACTGTGTTAATTATGATGTAATATGTTACAGTACTGTGTTAATTATGATGTAGTGTGTTACAGTACTGTGTTAATTATGATGTAATATGTTACAGTACTGTGTTAATTATGATGTAGTATGTTACAGTACTGTGTTAATTATGATGTAGTGTGTTACAGTACTGTGTTAATTATGATGTAGTGTGTTACAGTACTGTGTTAATTATGATGTAGTATGTTACAGTACTGTGTTAATTATGATGTAGTGTGTTACAGTACTGTGTTAATTATGATGTAGTGTGTTACAGTACTGTGTTAATTATGATGTA
>NC_139700.1:39954229-40024229 GCF_964188405.1 Protomyctophum parallelum
TTATATGTGTAATATGTGGTTTTAGATATTTTAGATTGTAGCAGCGAGCGCAGTGTCTCTGATGTCATGGACACTGGTCTCACTTCCTTCCTGGACTACAATTCCCAAAATACTTTGGTGCACTGCTCCTCCTTGTGTATAGGGGAGGTCTGTCTTACTGAGTACACATGTAGTCCAGGAAGTAAGTGATCCCAGTGTCCATGACATCAGAGACACTGGGCTCACTGATACAATCTAAAATATCTAAAACCACATATTACTTACATAAAGACCCCCAGGAAAGTGTTCTAAAGCTCCTAAATATATATATTTTTTAGCAAAAAGGGTGAAGTGTCCCTTTAACTCTTACAACATGTATTGGAAAATTATGATATAATTCACGCCAGCATTTTTCCCTGTCCAGCTCTTATTTTGAAGAGCCAAAAATCGAGACCGGATGTTGTGAACTTATGTTGGGTTGTGTGACGATGCTGTATCGTTCCATGTTTGTCGCGGGTGCTGCTTTAACATGATGCAGAAGGATCGCATCGTCTGCTCTGGGCCCTGGAATAAACCTTGCTTTGACCAAAAATGCCATCTGGGACAAGGAATAGGAGATACAGGCGATTGAAAGAAACAGATAGAATGGGTGATTATGGCCACAATGATTTTAATGCAGCGATCCTGTGTTATTGAGAGCACCAGCTAGCAACCCAATGCTAACGTAAGTAGCATTATGACTAGTGGCGGATATCGCCAGGTACCTGGCGATGCGATTACACATCGTTTCCGAGGGTCACGATTCGATTAATCCCGATTAATCCTGATTAATTGGGCTATGTTACGATTCGATTAATCCCGATTAATCATGATTAATCACTCACTGTTAATCACTCAGTCACTGTGTGACTAATAAACAAAGTGCTTTCTAATGATTATGAATATATATATTCTTTCACAGTGCACGTTTTTAACTCAAATCTTTGCTTCTGGGGGGGTCCATAGAAGAAAATATTTTCAGATGGGTGTCCGTGGCCAAATACAGAACAGCAATAAGCAGCTTTCTTTAAAAAAAAAAGAATGAGTTTGTACAAGCATACAATAAATATATATTAATAATGACATAAGATGTCATGTCATAGAAATACATGGGCAGGATTTCGGTTGAGGTCAGCAGCACTGTCAAATTGCCTTTATTCTTTGTTAGGACAAAAAAGGTGCTTTTCTTTGTTTTCTTATTCAGGGATTTAATTTTCAGTTACTGAAGTGTCATTAAGGAAGCTTTGGGGTAGTTATTGAGACTATTATGTTGCACCTTTCTGTTTGTTTGCACACATTAAGGAGCATTTGGTTTAAAGTATTTTACAAGTGTATGGCAACATTTTGGATTCTATGATGTTGAGGGGACACGGGAACTCGATACAAGACCATATTGCCCACTGACATCCAGAGATGCAGTCAAGACAACCATCCCGATCCCGAACACACGGACAGCTGCCCATGCACTAAGAAAAGGCGTCTAGAATTATGAAGTCCATCGGCACTTTTATTGCAAAGGATTTACGTTCACATTCGGTCGTGGGGAGCGACGGATTCCGGGCCATGTTAGCACTTTGGAGCCACACTACATCGTCCCATCTCGGCCACATTTCACAGGCGGTCGATGGTGTGAGTTTTATCGAGTTCTCGTGTCCCCTCAACCTCATACAATCCAAAATGTTCCCTTTCTGTCATCTTTTTTCTCTTCCCCTCCGCGTTGGTAACTCGTTCTGTTTTGGTTGTTGAAAGCTAAAGCGTGTGCGAGCGCTGTGTGCGTCACTCTAAATGGTCCGGTACGACGACGCAGCCAGTCGCAGATTAGTTCCGCCCTTTTGCTCCGGTAAAAAAAATACATTATATAATCGATGTTTGACATTTGTGCATCGATGAATTATCGCCCATGATGGCATCGCGATTAATTGACTAATCGATTTTTTCCCCCACCACTAATTATGACTTGACCGATCGAAAGCGCTATAAAAGCGCAATTGCCATTAATCTATGGCAATGGCGTTGAGGGTTTTATTAAATAATGAGCTTTAATTGTCGTAGATCTCGGCCAATGGCGGTATAAGTGTTAAGTGCTTTACAGAGTTTATATATATATAGTGTAAAACTAACTCTATACAGTTATAACTACATCTCGTAACAAAAATAAAGTGGCATGTGTATCAGTAGGCCTACAATTTGTACAATCCAATCTGTCATAGCTGCCATCTAGTGGATGAATAATTGATTGCACATTAGAGCACATTATAGACCGACCCAAGCCTACAATAGCGACGCAATAGCTCACGCAGGGACTAAGGACTTAAAATAACAATGCGTTTTTTGTGTGCGTTTGACTCCCCCACGCAAGGCACAAACGGACTCTGTCCACGCCTTTAGACATCGTCTGTTGGGTGGAAACCTCGTAAGTCCAAAAACAGGAAAAGTGCAGATCTACAAGCGGCTGCTACTTTTTTGTGTTTACAACAAAAAATACATTAAAATAAAAACATTATGCCCGACAGCAGCAAAACACAAAGCTCCATACCATTTCTGTCTATCTGAATGTTTTTCTGCTCTCTCCCTCTCTCTTTCTCTCTTGCACAGCAATTCTCTTCTCCTGAGCCCCCGCCCCCTCTCTATTTTTACTTCTGTCTTTCTTTCACTCTCTACGTCTCTCCAACAACAGAAACAACAACAACCCCATGAACCCCCCACTGGTTGTGGATAGTAGCGCCTGAGGCCCTGAGCACGATGCCTCTTTGGTCGCACGCACGCACGCACGCACGCACGCACGCACGCACGCAGTCGAGCTCCGTCTATAGGAGGTGAGATTCAACGAAAGGTACACCAAAGGGTCCCTGCAGCTAAATGACTTAATATTGTGTAATTTGTGCCACAGTCATTTTTAATCACTTTAACCATTATTTTATAGTAACTATTCAAAAACAGCTAAGTGGCCTACGGAGGCAAGACAACATCAGAGCAGGGGAAAGGCTATCTGAAGTGCAGCGCGCTTTCAGTCACGCTAAAGAACAACAAATAGCAGCCTGTCAGAGGAACCACAGGCAGGGGCACACAGGCACATTCACTTGCACAACAGTGTGGTGAGTGAGTGGTGGTATCTCATTACACATGACAGCTACAAATTTATGGCCGCCTCGTATGCTCTATAATGCGAGGATCCAATGTCATTCCCCTGAGGTAAAACAAAATGCCACTTCAGCGTTTGACAATTATCTTTTACTTAACCTTGGTGCCGAACTAATGCAGTTCATAAATGTTTGTGCGTGCGTGCGTTCAGAATTATTATTTAGAATCAAAAATACCCCTCAGGTTCTTTATTGTATAGTAGGCCTACTTACTGTAACTACAGTCAGGTAAAACAGGATCTGAGGGCACTTTCAGCGGTGGAAATGAGTACATTTACTTACAATTTCCAATACCTTTACTTCTACTCCACTACATCTCAAATACAAATATTGTACTTTTATTCCACTACATGTTTTGACAGCTTTAGTTGTCAATTAGGATTATTATTACAAAACATACAGTAACCACGTTAGCCTATACGTTGATGGGACGTGTTGTGATCTTGTAGATTGGCTATATTCAAAAGATTTTTGTTTTATACAACATTCTGTATGATGAGTACTTTAACTTTTGGCACAGAGTACTTCTACATTACAGTATTGATACTTTTACTTAAGTAAAATAAACACACACCACTGGGCACTTTGCATGGAATGCCCTTCAGGGATGAGGAGAGTGTGGAAATCTGACATGAGATGACCTCAAGAGGCGACTGTTCATTACTACAGTGGAGACTGGCACTGCTGTATGGGGGCCGAGACATGGACACTCACAGCACAGCAGGTCAGGGTCCTGGATGGAGTCTAATGCTATGAATGTATGTAGGCTGCAATCATTTCACAGCTTTGGTTACTAGTTTTATGAGTTAGATCAAGAATACAAAAACATATTAAAGCCCTACTGTGTACTTTTGCAGACAGACAGACAGACAGGCAGGCAGGCAGGCAGACAGACAGACAGACAGACAGACAGACAGACAGACAGACAGACAGACAGACAGACAGACAGACAGACAGACAGACAGACAGACAGACAGACAGGAACTACTGTAAGAGGTCAAGACCAACCTCCCCCAACCACCACCACACCCCCACGGGGCATGGCGACTTTGGTCAGACTCTCCAATAAGAAGTAGACCCCCGTTCCCCTCCCTCCTCTCCCCTGGCACCCCTCTGGCCAGACTTTGAGAGGAGACTACTTTTTTCGGGGGTCTTAAGTGTGTTGGGAAACGGGCCCATCAATGTCAAAGCCTTTTTATTGCTTTGCTTCCTATTGCTTTTCAGTGCTCAGAGGGGCTGGTTGGTGGGTTAGTGAGGAGCTGACTGCAGCCAGCCAGCCAGCCAGCCAGCCAGCCAGCCAGCCAGTCAGCCAGCCAGCCAGCCAGCCAGTCAGTCAGTCAGTCAGTCAGTCAGTCAGGGATATGGAAATGTGTCTGTCTGCAGGTCATAACCCTCAGCTATTAATGAACAGGACATGTGGCTGATTCCAACCACTGGAACACTCAAGACACTGCCCCCGCTGCCACACTAGAGTTCTCATCAGGCCCGGCCCTAACTGGGCCCTCATCAAACCCTGTACACTCAAGACACTACCCCCACTGCCACCCTTAGATCTCCATATATGGAGCTGACCTGTTCTGACAATTACATTATGTTGATCAAAACCCTGTACACTCAAGACGCTCCATATATGGCCAGTACAGAATTCATTCCATATGTTAATCTGACCCCCCATGCCAAAGCGCCAGCGCTCGCCCAGCAGTCTGCTGTCACCTAGGTGAGGTCGTGGGCGAGTATTATTACCAGACGCCTGAGTCTGGTAATAATACTCTAAAGCTGGTAATAATAATCTAAAGCTGCAAATTAAACTAAGGTTTTCCAAATATAGTACTAGTAGGAAACTAGGAGTAAAATAATATTATTTTCCTGATATGTAGTGGAGTAGAAGTAAAATAACAGAATTATTTGTTATTTTTGACTGTTAGACAAATAATATATAATACTTTGAATTGTAAAAAAAAAAAGAAAAAAGGTTTTAATTTTCAAACACTAGTTTATTTCACAGCATTACAGATGATAAATGCTACCAAATGTAAATGGCTCTGAAATGATGGAAAAGTCCTCATAAAATCATATTTACTAATAAAAATGTAGGCAAACAGCAAATGTCTGCTTTTTCATCCAAAATAACTTTTTATAGTGCTACCGAGAACTGGGGGGAAAAACACAGGAAACTGTTGGGGCAGTCCCAAAATAAATTGTTTATTCAGCCTTGATTCACATTGGACCCAAATTGTTTAAGTATTTATATGCGTTAAGAGATTTAAATTCAAACTGTTTTAACAATTTAAACCCTAGTTGGTCAGGGTCCCCCGGGACTTTGTACTTCTCAGAGACGTCAACATCGGACATCTCTAACCGCAACATATTTCCATGTCATTCTGTTCTCTCTCCTTTTCCCCCATCTTCCTCTTTCCTTTGCTGTTTCCCTGAAACACTTCTCTCTATCGCTACCTCTCTCTCGCACGCACGCATGCACGCACGTGCTGGACGGACACACAGTATACTATACTGAAATAACCACCACAACTGAAACTCAGTGTTTGACACATTGATTCTGACTGTGTGTAAGTGCAGTGCAGTGCACTAACTGCATAAAATCACTGCACATCAGTGGCGTAATCGTGATTTTTTTTTTTACAAGCTCAAAACGCGTCGCTTCTGGAGCTTGCGGATCTGCTAGTCTTGATACTGTTGTGTGACACTATAGTATGATCGAGTAGTATATTATCCCATTTAGACCAGAGTTAAAAACATTCACTTTGAAAGAATATATATTCAAAGATTTGCGCCACTAAATTATAATATATAATATATAATGTTTAAAACACCAAAAGGGGTTCCCACCCCAAAATGGGTTATTTTACGAGAAAAACACAAACATTTAAAATATGGAGAAACTGTAAGAGGTTTCGAAAACATATCAAAACTGTGGGTATTTGAAAAAAATCCACTCTAAACCACTCTACTGGACTGATTTGCATGCAACAAGTTATGGAGGGAAAAGTCTGGGGGCCAACATTTCTTTTACATTTTTTTTTTGTCCAAGGAGGAGCACGGAAAATGCAACACAGAGCGAATAATTATGTCAAGACCTACCCAAACACTGGGACTGCTGCAAGGTTATGAAAGTACATTATATCACATTATTGGAACCGAATGAGCAGCCATCTGTTCCACTACTATGACAGGCTTTTCCTAAACTATTATGAAAAAAAGTGACTTTCTACGAAGTGTTGGGTTTCTTCTTGTTATTTCTCGGTGGGCCCTGGTCTCTTTTTTTTTCTTTTTTTTTTACTTACAGTAACTTTCTAAGAAACACAGCGTTTGTCTTCTTTTTGTTTGTTTATGTGGGACTAGCTCTCCTCTGAATGCGAAACTGTCACAGAGCCCAAAAAACATTGTTTACGTCAAGGAGAGGGTGTGTGTGTGCGTGTGTGTGCGTTGTGCGTGAGTAACTAAACTTGGAGAGGGTCAAATGTCCCCACAATATAGAGAACTTTTCTGCGTCCTCACAAGTTAGGGTTTGGTATAGGACTAGGCCTTTAGAGGTTAGGTTTAGGATAGGAGTTATGCCTGATTCATACTTAGATACATGGTGTTGTGCACAGAAAAATAGATCAGAAGATCAGATCAGAAATGTATTTTCTTTCTTTTTCTTTTTTACAAGCGGTACGCGGAAGTCATAATATGCTGAGGTCCTCATAAGTATAGTAATACAAACTGTGTCTGTGTGTGTGCGTGCGTGCGTGTGCGTGCCTGCGTGCGTGCGTGCGTGCGTGCATGTGTGTGTGTGTGCGTGCGTGCGTGCGGAGTGTGCAGGGGGTGTTCCTGCCTGTCGTCTAGGCCGTCCTAAACCCAGAGAGCCAGAGTGCCGCGGGAGGAATTTGTGACTCTGTACGACAATATCCTGTTTGGCCTCCAAAATGCTATCCCTACTCACACACACAAGCATGCGCATGCTCACCAAACAATGCAAGTATGAATTTACACACACTCACTCACTCATGCACGCAAGCACGCACGCACGCACGCCCCGTGCACGCACGCACGCACGCACACACGCACACAGCAGCAGCACACGTGCGGTGCACCTGCACTTTTTGCACGGGGTGGACGCAAACACATGTGCACGTGCATGCGTGCACGCTAGCACGCAAAATGCAGACGCAAGCATGCACACGCGTCATTCACCCATATGACACCGTGCACAGCAGTCCAGCTGCAGGGTAGAGAGCCAAGGCTTTGTTATGCTGTGCTCTCGTGTGCATGCAGCACTTTCTGCACAGCAACGCTGCTGCGCTGCAAAGATCATGTGAGGATTGTTCCAGATTGGGTTACATCTGCTACACAGGGAAGAAGATGGGGGGGTTGATCATGGAGTATATCGTTCCTGTTGGCCAGAAAAATGAAAGCCCTACTTGATCTACTGTACAGAGTCACACAAAAATAGCAGATCTGCAGCTCTTCGCACCGTGTTTCGAGTGTGCTACTTTTTATATTTTTTGTGTTTGAATCTTAAGAGTATATATTATTAGAGACGTCACCGGATTTCTCCTCCCATCCACTTGCATTAAGTTGCTCAAAAGCGCATGATGTGATTTCACTCCTCCTTCCGGGTAGGAACAGAGTGCATTCTGCGAGTGGTGCAACTCCCCTCTCTCCCCCTCCCCTTCACTCTCTCTCTCTCTCATTAGCAGGCAACAGTGCAGCACCCTCTCTCTCTCTCTCTGTTTCTGGCACAACAGCGCCCCTACTGGTACTCATAGTCATACTGGTGCTCATAGCCACATAGGTAGGTTAACGTCACATAGGTGAACACGGACATTGCTGTTCCTTAGAGTGGTTGCACCACTCAAAAATCCAATCACTCTTTTTCCAGAAAAAAGAAATCCACAAAAAAGAGAAATGTTTCTTCAATTTGATTTTAGATTTTTTTATGATTTAAACCACCTAATCCACATTTTATACATTGGCTATTCAAAAATGCGTAAACTCACAGTGCGTCACTGCACGGCATGCTGCGAGATTGTACATCTGCTATTTTCCAACATTTTGTAAAGAAAAAGAAAAAAAAGTATGGAGGGGAGGAGTGATGACTGAGTGCCAGAGTGTAAAGCCATACAGCAACAACAATATGAACCCTGCAGCAATCACAAGTCATACAGAGTGGAAACGCATTGGTTTACTACAGTGTGTGTGTGTGTGTGTGTGTGTGTGTGTGTGTGTGCGTGTGTATTTTGATGATTTAGATTCATCAATCTATCTATCCATTTTTCTATCAATCCGTCAACACACTGTCCATTTGCATACAATGGGGGATTTTTTTTTAAACACACACACACACACACACACACACACACACACACACACACACACACACACACCAAAAACAACAAGAGACCTCTCTATCCTGTGCAGCTGTGCACGGCTACGTGCACGGATCCGTGCACGCCAGTCGCACATGCACGGAGGAGCCGTCCTTCCCGTAAGCATTAGGGGGGGGGGGGGGGGGGGGGGGGAAGGCACGGCTGGCCCACAGGCAGATAGCTCACTTCCCAACAGAACACACTGCATTTCCTGAAACTGACAACTACAGGCTTGTACTGAGAGGACCAGCCAAACATGACAGACAGAGAGAGAGAGAGAGAGAGAGAGAGAGAGAGAGAGAGAGATGTGAGGGTTTGACCTTTAGCAGGGAGAAATAGAGTAAATACAGGCCTTACTCATAAAATAATACTAATACAGACATCCAGACAGACACAACATCACACAAATATATTGTTAGTGTCGGGCAGAATCTATTCTAACTTTTTGTGTTGTTTTTTTAATTTTATTAACTCAATCCTACTAATGTCACACACAACATAAAAAATAGCAGATCTACAAGCTCGCAAGTTTACTACTTTTTATTTGAATCATGAAAAGTAACAGTTTTGGACGTAATTAGTATGCACACACACACACACACACACACGCACACACGCACACACACACACGCACACGCACACGCACTATTACATGAGACTCGAGCAAGCCTTTTGATCAAGCGTTTAGCTGCGTGATAGGTCTCATATTCCAAGATAAAAGTAGTGCGTTCCTTGGAGCCCTTTATCTCAAACCAAAGTGTTATCAAGTGTGTTCTTTTTTTTGGAGGAGGGGAGCTGGGGGGGGCTCAGAACAGGCACGCCACAGCGTTTGTTCACAGCTGGACCAGTGCGCTGTCTCTGACATGAAAACATGTGAGTACAACTTGGACCGCAAGAACAAAAACATGGCTTTGATGGAAGAGAGAGGAAAAGTGTGGTTTTGATGCTGCTTAATTAATTTCATGCATCTCTCTCTCTCTCTCTCTCTCTCTCTCTCTCTCTCTGTCTCTCTCTCTTTCTGTCTCTCGTTCTCTTCCGACTCATAGCAGAATACTTTTTTTTCCAGACCTACAGTATTTTGTTGGTTGCTTCTGAGGAGGGAGGGGTGTAGCGGAGGTGTCGGCAGGGTCAAGGCCGTAATAATACTTATGTGTGCGGCGGTGTCACGCACCCAAAATAGCCCATATGTTTCTGGTGCGTAGCACTGTGAACAGACTACAGTACAGCAGCCCCTTCCCTGCTGTTGTTGGTAATGGACACACCCTTTGCTCCAAAACACAGTCACAAAAACAAAATGAAATGAAATAAATAAAATGAAGATCCACCAAGTCCTTTTTCCATTTCCAGTCAACCCTGCACTTTACTCATTTCCTTCTCATTTAACTGTGGAAATCCAATAATATGAAATACGCCCCTGTGCAAAAATCAACAAACAACAAAATGGGGGAGGGGGAGCCTGGACAATGATAGTAATGCGAGTGAGTGGTGGGGAGTGGAGGACAGACACCTTGTACTGTATCTCCGTGTATAAACTTTTAATGTTGTATTCCTAAATAAATGCCTTACTTCGTCATACTCCAGTGTCACACGTAATGCACCAAAAAAAAAATAAGCTCACTATGAGACACGCTGTGAGATTGTAGATCTGCTGTATTTTTTGGAGAAAGGAAATTACAGTGAAGGTTAAAGTGGTTAAGTGTGTCTGTGGGTTTTTATAAATAATGAAAAAGCATTAAAAAGAAGCCTGTGACTAAATAATAACTACATTGGACCTATTGCAATGCAGGTTATTTGATAATTTTTTTCTCCATTTCCTGAAAAGACAGGATTTTTCTTTTTTTTTTACATACAAGGTTTCCAGTTGACAGTGAAGTCAGTGAAGTTCAGGCAGAGTGGGAGTCATGAGGCCACAGCGCAGCCTGCTGGTGGGAGAGGAGCTCTGCGCCCCTCCCCCATCCAACTAACTGGAACTGCTGACGCTTGGCTTTTTTCCCCTTTTTTCTGCTGCAACTGTTTGTTTTGGCATTTGTGGGCCAAGCTAAACCCTTCTGTATATCACAAGAGCAGCGCTGGAAGAAGTAGCCTAATCTTTGAATTCGTGTAGCCTATCTTTTTTTCCCTTTTTTTACCAATACCTTCTAAACCAGTAGTTTTCAGGATTTCTTTTAAAGATATTCAAAAATAGCAGATAATATACTGCAAGCTCACAGAAAGACAATATCCTCTAATTTGAGCTTGTAAATCTGCTATTTTTGAATAGACAAAGTAGGCTATGAAATATGGCTTAATGGCTAATGTATATGCATGTTTTGCAATAATAATAAATACATCTGCAAAGTGAAGTTGTGAAATAGTTGTAGTGGAATTAGTAAAGAAGTACAACATTTTACTTTAAACTGTGCTGGAGTAGATTTAGTCTAGAAATTATTTGGAAAAGTTAAAAACTCTAGCAAAGAAAAAAGTACCCCCAAAAATGTATTTAAGTAGACTATTACTTGAGTAAACGTAGCCTACTTAGTTATTTTCCTCCACCGGTTTGGGTATTATGAGCTCAAAGTACTTGATATCAGAGCAAGTCAACTGTACATGAACAATACTGATGATATATAATAGTAGCTTTGCATACACAAATAGAACAGAAAAACACAAGACAAAGAGTTAC
Organism: Protomyctophum parallelum; assembly: GCF_964188405.1. Lineage (NCBI taxonomy): Eukaryota > Metazoa > Chordata > Actinopteri > Myctophiformes > Myctophidae > Protomyctophum > Protomyctophum parallelum. The sequence goes on from NC_139700.1 coordinate 39,965,419, forward strand.
AATCACAGAGCTGTGTTTGCACTCTGGCACCCCCTGTTGTTGGCCCACTTCTGACTGTTCATTTAGGCCTACATTTTGAGTTATTGGACTATTTGTTTTTAATACTAATAATACTAATAATTATTATTATTATTATTTGTTATATATATTTTTCTTTCCATTTTATACTGCATGCATAATCATGGGATACCTACTACTATAACATGAGTCAACCATGCATTTTGTGAAAAAAATAATGAAATAGAAATATTTATTTGAAATGACCAAACCTGCCTACAAGCCCTCCTCTGAGACTAGTGATATGAGGCCTAATTGAAGATAGGCTGGAAATGGGTGAAGTGGCCCCTCCCCTTCTGAAATTGAAAGTTTACAGCCCAGTTGTGCATCGAGTAAACTGCATGACTCATGGACACTTGGGAACTATTGGGGAAAAAAATGAGCATTCTTTCTTTACGAGAAACTTTTCAGAAATAAATGCTACTCATCCAGCAAGAGTAACACACTTCCCTTAAGTGAAAGCAGTAAATCAATAAATCATCAACAAAAAAAAGAATTAGAATGCAGGCTAAAATTGTGTAATAATAACACTGCTCTATAACAGTGGATCTCAAACCTTTCAGGCCGCGGGTCCCCAACATAATCAGACAACATTAAGCTAATCATCTGGGGAGCCCTTCCCAAAAAAACAAAAAAAAAGTTAGTATACTAACTATAGAAGCACATGCAGGCATGGTCGTGGCCTAGGGCCTGAGATTACACCCCAGAGAGTCCAACACTCCACACACCACCACTCACTCTGAGGAGGGAGACATGTGTTTTTCATGAGCTAAAGTATGGAACATTGTTATCACGTTTTAAAAACAGATGGGAGTGAAGAACTACAATAAAGGACCAGAAGACGAGTGGCTCATGGAATAATGACTCTCTCTCTCTCTCTCTCTCGTTGCAGGGTTTGACGACATCTGCTATTTTTGAGCATGTTTTTATGCGTTTGAAAATGTTTTAATTATTTCAATTTTTTTAACACAAATCTTCTCTTCTGGGGGGGGGGTCCCACAAAACATTTTCATACGGGGGTCCGCGGCCAAATATACCATATATCAACGTAGGGACAAAAAAGTTTGAGAACTACTGGTTTAGAACTTTAGAAGGCATTATGGGTCTCAGCTCTAATGGGTAAAATAAGATATAAGATAAAGATACAAATAAGATTCAGCCGACAGCGCCGGTTGGTATAGTTTTGTCTGGAAATCATTTGGAGAGAGCTAGGCTAAACAGTGATCCTCTGGCCCTGCAGCTACACTGTGTCCAAGCAGCCTGCCTGCCTGGGGGAAAGAAAGGCCTCAGCAAAGCACTCAAATATAATGATAGACTGGACACTTCCTGTTGCTGTCAAGCCCAGACATGCCCCTTTATAGACCCCCTGTCTGTCTGTCTGTCTGTCTGTCTGTCTGTCTGTCTGTCTGTCTGTCTGTCTGTCTGTCTGTCTGTCTGTCTGTCTGTCTGTCTGTCTGTCTGTCTCTACATTTACAATGTTGTTGCTGCAGAAACGTCTTATCTCGAAAGGGCCTTTCTGTGTGGAGTTTGCATGTTCTCCCCGTAGAAGAGGTACCCTCACAAAAAACATGCAATAATCCTGGTCTCTAAACTACCTCCCCCTGGCCAACAGCCTGATGGAGGGGAAAGCAACTGGTCGGAATAACGTGTTCCTTCCACGCGCTACATCCGGCCAGGAAAACTCTCCTCTGTCAGGTGAAAAGAAGCAGCTTGGACTCATCATGCATAGAAGGAAGCATGAGGTCAGTCCGCTGCCCCCCAGGTAGATAATTGACACTGGGTGAAAATAAACCTCTTATCTCCATATTCTAACTTTAGTTATGTAAAATAACGCTATTAACGCCCCATACTTGATCATAATAAAGGCAAGCGTTACACAAAAGCATCAAAAGTAGCAATGTAAAACTCAATTTATTGAGCTTGTAGATCTGCTACTTTAGAATTTGAATCCTGAAAACGAACCCTTTTTGGTTATCTGAGGTTTCCACTCGACAGAGGATTTCAATAAAATAAGGTTGAGAGACAGTGTAGTCAGTGCCTCGGGTAAACTATAGAATCACAGGTAGACTAAGAACCTATAGCATCAGTCTAAACAAGATACTGTTGACCACAAATATGTAAATCAAAACTAAACGGATACCAGGTAATGCACCTGGCATCTGTCTTAAAAAATAAACAAAATTACATTATAACGATGTGGTCAAGAAGCTGTCTGTCTGTCTGTCTGTCTGTCTGCCTGCCTGCCTGCCTGCCCGCCTGCCCGCTCTCTCCCAAAGTTGCTTGTTATTATTTGTCTTGATTTTATTCCAGTGTTTAAATACAGTATAGACTCTATGACGGCTGGATGTTGTATATGCTTTCATAATAACGTTATACTGCAGTAAAACTGAAAATCAATATCTCGTGGCCAAGAACAGCGTAATGTTATACATTTCTAGCCACTTTGTCAGAACCAGGCCAACATGCGGAGGTTGAGTGATGCTTAAGTACAATTGTGACTGTATACTTCTACCCCAGTACATCTCAGGGGCAAATATTGTACTTTTTTACTCCACCACAATTCCGTCAGTCAGCTTTAGTTACTAAATATGAATCTTTGCAGATTCAGATTATCGTTAGAACACAAACGTTAACCACTTAAGCCCTCTCCATGCAGGATCTTTACTTGTAACAGAGCACAACGTCTCTGTCTCTGTCCGAAATGTTTACTTTTCAGGATTCAAATAATAAAAGTAGCAGTTCGGCAAGCTCAAAATGCATCGCTTCACCTTTCAAGCTTGCAGATCTGTCACTTTTGATGATTTTGTAATGTTTTATTATGATGAAGTAGGGGATTCATTTACGGGAACAAATATAAAATAAATTGAATGTGGAGATAGGCTTCTGCCCGACAGTGGCGATATACACTAGTATGGTATCTCTACCATCCACACCACTGCCCAAAACAGAGAGAGGCTGTGTGATGTTTAAATAGCCCACCCCTTTGACATGAGCGCGCGCACACACACACACACACACACACACACACACACACACACACACACACACACACACACACACACACACACACACCCCCCCTCCTCCCTGCAGTGTCTCCCAGTGACAGACAGGCTCTTTAATAAAGGGATAAAACACAGCAGTAAAGTTACAGTAGCGGCCTGGAAAAGACTTTACAGCACATATACACTTGTGGGCAGAGAGGGGGCCGGGTTCCTTTTAGCACTAGAAGAGACTTATTTAGGGGCTTATTAGTCCCCACTTACTGGCCGGGCCTCAGGGGGGTCTTTCATTATGAACTGTGGGTCTCTATATGGCTTCTATTAGCAACAGAGGGGGAGGTGGGAGGGGTGTGTGTGTGTGTGTGTGTGTGTGTGTGTGTGTGTGTGTGTGTGTGTGTGTGTGTGTGTGTGAGAGAGAGTGCACGTGTGAGCATGCGGTCCTCGCGCAAGTGTGTTTAGCTGGGGGGGGGGGGCTACATATTTTAATACAGCATCACTCACACTCATTACCACTTCATCCATATATATTGTATACGTTGGCTATTAAAAAATGTGCAAGCTCATAATGCAACTTAACCCCCTTATGGCTTTTTAAGTATTTGACGTAATTAATCAATAAATCCCTCATGGCTATTTGACGTAATCTTTAATTCCCTGTAATCGGGGGCTTAATGTAACTAAATGTAGCAACATTTTGCTTGTTTGGCTAACGGCCGATGTAATCAACCTAAAACCGTCCAAAATCCTTGCGTGCACGCATTTTCTATTGGCATTAAAATGACGAATTAAACATAATGAATAGTGCAGGTAGAAGGCACAAGCCACTGTTAATTAGGGTGGCAATAAGCCAGTTAATACATTTTTTGGGGGGGGGTTTCATGTGCATGCATAGAATCCAAAATCAGACCCATAAAATGTGTCTCTACAGCCCTGGTGTTGTGCTGTTGACTATCATACGTCACAATGGTCACAGTGGAAACCATAAGTAATGCTCTGTGCAGCCCAAAGCAGCATTTGCGGTTGGATCCTCAGCCGGGTCATACCAAAGACTATAAAAAATGGGACCCAATGCCTCCCTGCTTGGCATCAAGGGTTGAATTGGGGGGGTTAGATCAACTGCAAATGATTCCCGAGTATGGCACGGTGGCGGCTCACCTGGGGGATCCGATTCCTGAGGCGTTCCAAGACCAATGAGACGATGTAATCCCTCCAACTGCGCCTTGGTCTTCCCCGGGGTCGCCTCCCTTAGAGTATATATATGAATAGAGACGGCACCCGGAGGAAACACTGAGGCGAAATGGACATAGTGCAAGTGGATGGGAGGAGAACTCGGGTGCCGTCTCTATTAATATATACTCTAAATCGCCTCCCAGTGGGACGTGCATCGAGGACCTCCCTAGGGAGAGGCTCGAGAGGCATCCTAACTACAAGCATGAACCGGCAGTTTCTACATGCTGGGGACCCATACTCAACATTTCTAACATAAAACCTTATGGTACTCAAATTGCTCGAGTTCACATTGGTTGCTGCCATTTGTTTCTAAAGTTTATCCCAACTAACCTTTCCCACCTGCATAACTATTTCTGACAGCAAATGCACAAGCTTTATGGATTTGTATAAGCTAGTTGTCCGAAGTTTCAATGTAACAGCTCTGTTTACACATTTCTTTATTCCCTTTTAATACATATACAACATTTAGTTTTGATTGTATTTGTTCCACTTTTGCTTTGGCAATATAAACGAATGTTTTCTCATGCCAATAAAGCCCCTTTTGAATTTAATTCAATCAAACAGTGCCAGTGAGCAGAGAGAGAGAGAGAGAGAGAGAGAGAGAGAGAGAGAGAGGGAGAGAGAGAGGGAGAGAAAGTTTAATGTCTCTCATCCAGCTATATGACCCTGGGCATATTGCAAAGTTAATGGTCCTGTATATACTGTACATTCTAAAAAGTGTTGAAATTCCTCTGTGCACTGAAAGCTGCACGCACATGCATACACATCGCGCACGCACACACACACACACACACACACACACACACACACACACACACACACACACACACACACACACACACACACACACACACACACACACACACACACACACACACACACACACACACACACACACACACACACACACACACACACACACAGTGATTAAATCATTCATAGATGTCCTTATGTCAATGTTATTGAAACGGCAGACCTCTCCCTTTTCTAAAATAAAAGGAGGGATCTTTTAGAGAAGTCACACCTCCAAAGAAAACACGCTTCCTAAGTTCCTGCGCCAAATAATATGATAGGAGGAAGAGGAGGAAGAGGAGGTGGTATCCTTGAGGGCCCGTTTTAGATGGGCCCCGGGACCATGCCTTTTAGTCCACGCAACAGAAAGGGTTTCATTCGGTCAGGTTTGCACTTATCCACGGTGTGAGCACACTAAAAAACACACAATTCTAGAACACATGGACACACATAGGCGGGAAAAATACCCTCTGTATCACAGACGCCCGCGCACACACACACACACACACACACACACACACACACACACATGTCTATTTCTCACATACTACACTACACTACACTACAACTTCCCATGTGGTCAAAGTGTGGGTCAGCGTGCTCTCTCTCTCTCTCTCTCCCCAGGCCTTGCAGTAGTGGGGCCGACGCCCTGGCCCACCGCCCTGGCCCACCATACATCTTCGCCCCTGCGTGTGAGAGAAGAGAAACCACAAGGCCCCACAGGCGAGCTCTGCCAACAGGCCCTCCATTCATCTCCGGGGTTCTCCTGAACACTGGGCCCTCAGACGGAGCTGCGGCACCTGGCCCGCTGGACGGAGGGCACATCAGAGGGCTGGGCGGTGGCCCCCGAGCGCCACACCTGAATAAACCCACCCCCGCCTAGTGCACCCACCCCCACCAACACCCCACCCAGGCCCACATCAAGGCCCACCTGAAAGCCTCAGAAAGGCTCAGCCACAAGCCAGAGCTAGAGCGGAAGGTACATCAGAGGACAGGACGGTACATCCAGTGCAAACAGACCAGCTCAGGTGCTTCTGAAGAGACGTTTTTCATCAGCAGGAGGAGGTGGAAGAAGTACTCACATTTTGTTTTATATCGTTGCTGTCGGGCAGAAAGCTCTTATCTATTTTAATTTTGTGTAAACTGACGCCCGATCACACTAAAACGTCACACAAAAGCATCAAAGCTGAAGCAGATCACACTTGTGATCCTTTTTCTATTTTTGTATAAAAAATATGAGATTTCCACCCGACAGAGACGATATATAGAAGTGGAAGTAGCAATATAATACCATATAAAAAATAATGTTAAAAACATCTATCAAACTTTTTTTTTTAATAGCATGCAACTTCACAACATGATGTTGTCAAGGAAATGTGGGATACCTGAGTGTTCTGAGGTTATATCAACACTGTAATACTGCGACTAGTAACTAAAGCTGTCAAATAAATGATCAACGTTTGAGTTGATTCTGACTCGGATAATTGTAGGGGACTAGATGTGAAAATGTAATCGTTAAGTATGCAGAAAAGGGTACAGTACTTGAGTAAAATGTCAAACCTTATATGTCCTAAACTAAACCTACTGTACTTTTCAGGATTCAAAGTAAAAAATGTGCTTATAAAAGCTTCTGTATAACGCTGCAGTATGAGAGGTTTCTGCACGGCAGCAACGATACTGTATGTACTTTGCTCAGGTGCTACCGATGTGCTATTTTCATTACTGCCACACAGAGAGAGAGAGAGAGAGAGAGAGTACAGAAAGAGTGATAGAGGGGAGGCGAGGAGGATGGGGTTGTATTTAGACAGGTGCTTTTAATATGGGAGCAGGGAGGAGACGTGCACACGCATACACGTACATGCACACGCAGACACACAGAGAGACAATCTATTGCAGGCTTTTTGAGCCTCCTGCTCCTGCTCATTTCTAACACAGCACAGCTTTAGAGAGCTGATCCTAGTGGGAAGTATCCCAAAGCAGCGCTTCTCAACTTTTTCATGTCAGTTGCTGTCCAGTGAGTGTGTAATTGTTGTTAATGGCGTTCAGGTCTATAGCTAAGATTTCCAGGCCCTCCAAAACAAAGGGGAGGTATGGCAGCTATGGTATCAACAGGGCCGCTTGGTGAGACATTATTACATAAAACAGCAATTTCCTGACTTTATTTTTCTTTTCCATCTGTCTTTTTCGATTGGAGCCGTTCGTGGCTGTCGAGGAGGAGAAAAGTAGCAGACATGGCTGCCAATGGACATGATGGTCTGTTGAATCTACCTTTCGTCTTACCACCATATTTTAACCTTTTATTTCGAGCATTTACTCATTGACCGCCATCTAGTGGTGGCTTATAGAGCCGCAGGCCGCCATACATTATATTTCAATGAGCGAGGCTCTTAAATTGAAAGCCGTTTTGGCCAGAAACCGATGAGTCAGGAAGTAAAAATCTGCTATTCAACATGTCTCGCTATTGTGATTTAACCCATATACTGCCTCCTGCTGGACGCAGAGCCAACCGCAGACTGCCGAGCCGATTTCAATGTAGCACACGCTGGACTGACATCCTGTCTGGGTGTCCATCTTTAATGCTAAATAAATAGCGCCAATGCTAGCGAGCTAAAATGAAGCCATCCTTGCTCTAGAAAGTGCTGATGTTTCCATCTAGACCACCGGGTAATCAGCGAAGACCAGCAGCATGGTTGCGCAATCAGGTCTAGGATCGCTAAAGAAGGAAAAAAATTGAAATCAGCGATCCGGTTTGATATAATAATAATAATAAAGCTTTATCAGACAGAACATTACGCCAGAAGCAGTTGATAGTTGGATTCCTTATGATGGAACGTTCCGCCAGGAGCAGTTCATTTGTTAAAACAGCTTTGTTGCAAGGAGTTGCATTGGTGTGACGTGCCCTTAAAACTGTTTTGTTGCAAGGAGTTGCATTGGTGTGGTTTGAGCGTGGTTAACGGTAAATACATAAAAACTTCTTCCTCGACCGTCTGAAAGTCATGCACATGTACAGCAGCTAATAGCCAGTATGAGCATAATCACTGCAGACATTTTACTATTACCTCCTCAAGGCTAAATATCTTTCACATGGCATAAGGTGTCTCAGCACGCCTGGATTTCAATACTTTCATTAAACAGTACAACCTGAACTCCCTATTGTGGCCATTATAGGTGAATACCCCCCGGACATTGAGAAGCAGTGGTGTGTAAACAGTCAGGCGCTCATAAGGGCAGCCCAGGGTCCTTCATTAATGGCGGGCCGGGTCGGTGTCAGGCCTGCCGAAATGTACTCTTTCATTAAGTTCTTTATGGAGAGACTTTTTATGACCCTGAGGTCGACTGGACGGCCTCATAACCTGATGGCTCTGCTGCTTAGATAATCTGTTCGTTTACAATGTGCTGACTAGCCTTCTCTCTCTGTCTCTCTCTCTCTTTCTCTCTCTCTCTCTCCCCCTCTCCAATTTAGGCATTTAGCAGATGCTCTTAATCTAGAGCGATTTACAGTAAGCAAAAATAACCCAAGGCGATATATATATATATATAAATACATAAAAATAGTCATCAAGAATCATAAGTATTCTAAGAACCTAACATTTGACAACAGTAGAATATCTGTACAATGAAACCATGAGTATACACTTGTATACATACACTATAGAGTGCTATTTCTACAGAAATCTAAATTACATAAGTTAAGCCTTTGGCAAGGGCAAGTCTGTGTGTCTGTGTGTCTCTCTCTCTCTCTCTCTCTCTCTCTCTCTCTCTCTCTCTCTCTCTCTCTCTCTCTCTCTCTCTCTCTCTCTCTCTCTCTCTCTCTCTCTCTCTCTCTCTCTCTCTCTCTCTCTCTCTCTCTCTCTCTCTCTCTCTCTCTCTCTCTCTCTCTCTCTCTCTCTCTCTCTCTCTCTCTCTCTCTCTCTCTCTCTCTCTCTCTCTCTCTCTCTCTCTCAGTTCCTGCAGAGACTCTCGACCAGAGCTGGATTCACTACGCTGGATTCGAGCCCACAACCGAGTGCCCTACACTGCTTAAATTAAATTCCCTATTAAAGCATCCGTCTCATTTACATTTTTGCATTACAAGCACTTTGTGCGAGCTTGTATACAGCTGCAATGTTTGAACATTTTTGACAAATCTTGAAAAGTGTGAGAACTGCTGATTTAGAAGGCATTTCTGGAATCTTAACGGGTTACTATAAGCAAGCACAGAGTTATTATTATAATAATATAACCCTATGGCTTACTGTGACCACATAAAATAGGCCCAGAGTCTCTCTAATGAGATTAAATACTGTCTCCCTCTCTCCCCCCCGATCCACAACGGCTGTCCCGTCCGGGGGAGGTGAGTCAGTGTGGGGCTGTTTTACTGCCACAAAGACTGGGATCCTTTCTTTTTTCTTCCTCTTGAGGCTGGCAGAAAGTCAAGAAATCCGGGGCACAATTTGTTCTTTTCTGCCTTTGTTTCTCTCTCTTTTAGAAAGCTTGCAGCACCAGCAGGCCGCTTTTTCTTTCTCCTCCCCGCGGAGTGGGATCTTACCTCATCTGTGTGTGTGTGTGTGTGTGTGTGTGTGTGTGTGTGTGTGTGTGTGTGTGTGTTTGCATGAGTGTGTGTGCGTGGACGCCTGTGTGTGTGTGTGTGTGTGTGTGTGTGTGTTTGCATGAGTGTGTGTGTGCGTGGATGCCTGTGTGTGTGTGTGTGTGTGTGTGTGTGTGTGTGTGTGTGGAACTGTGGATGCCTGTGTGTGTGTGCGTGTGTTTGCATGAGTGTGTGTGCAAGCCTCTGTGTGTGTGCATGGGCGCACACTAAGACTAACCTAGGCCCTCGCTGACAGACCAGTATGTCATTCTGACTTTCGACAGTAAAGCCAGAGAATATTAAGAGGATTTGTTGGTTATTTTCACATCAGATTCTCTGCTAAGTCCAGCATAAAGCCTCGTAAAGTACCCCCCCAGTCACCACGCACGTTACGGAGCACTGCAGGAACACTGTCGGCGCTGTTGGGCAGAAACCTTTTATCTCCATATTTCATCTTTAGTTTTAGTTTTTTGGTAGATTTATGGCTGATTTCATCATGCGTATAGCTCACAGCGCGTCACATCGCTGGACGGCTGTTCTTTCTGCACGCACACTTGGAGGGGAGGAAGGTGTTCCCCCGTGGAGCAGATTTGTCAGGGTGACAATATTTGGCATTTACAAAACGTTCCCAAACAGAACGTATAATAGATTTGTATGACTGTATGCCCCGGCCACGGGGGGGCCTTCAGTATGGGGGTACAGTAGAGTGCACAGAGGAGGCCGTACAGATGCCACACGGACAAAAAGTCAATTTGTCTAGAAGCACAGTGCACAAAAGGGCCTGTGGCTGAGAGAGAGAGAGAGAGAGAGAGAGAGAGAGAGAGAGAGAGAGAGAGAGAGAGAGACACAGACAGACAGACAGACAGACAGACAGACAGACAGACAGACAGACAGACAGACAGACAGACAGACAGACAGACAGACAGACAGACAGACAGACAGACAGACAGACAGACAGACAGACAGACAGACAGACAGACAGACAGACAGACAGACAGACAGACAGACAGACAGACAGACAGACACAGACAGAGGCGGAAGGAGAGAGGGTTAGAGAGAGAGAGACAGACAGACAGAGAGAGAATTGGGACAGACAGACAAACAGACAGACAGACAGACAGACAGAGGCGGAGGGAGAGAGGGTTAGAGAGAGAGAGAGACAGACAGACAGAGAGAGAATTGGGACAGACAGACAAACAGACAGAGAGGCAGGCAGAGATAGAGAGAGAGATAGAGAGGCGGAGGGAGAGCGGGTTAGAGAGAGGCAGAGAGAGAGAGAGACAGAACGGAGAGAGAGAGAGGCCCCTGGACATGATGCATGTGCCTCCACTGGTCTTTTTATAGTGTATCTGTGGGCCAGCATGTAAGCAGGGGAACTAATGAAGGGGCGCCTTGCAGGTGGCCATGCAGACTTTTACAGGTCTGCTCTGGACCAGACAAGGAGCAGAACTCCATTTTACTCCACGTAAAAGTGCGGAACTGAAAAAGTACAAAATTATTGGCATCAAAATGTAATTAAATTAAGTACTCATTATGCAGAATGTCCTATTTCAGGTTTTCAAATGTATATCTACAAGCACAAAATGTGACACATTGTGAGCTTGCAGATCAGCTATTGTCAAATAGCCTAAATTAAGTGGCTGAAGTGGTTAGTGTATGTTTTGTAATAATAAAATAAAAATCTACAAAGTAACTAGTAGTAGCTTAGCTAAAGTTTCCTATAAGTTTAGTGGAGTAAAAGCACAATATTTGGATCCAAGATGTACAGTATAGTAGAGTAATGAAGTATTGGAAATTGGAAATACTCCAGTAAAGTACAAATACGTCAAATTGCACATATTAAGTACAGTACTTAAGTAAATCTACTTTGTCACTTTCCACCACTGAGGAGGAGGAACAACCCCCACCTGGCAGAGGGTGGGGGTGGGGTGGGGGGGTGCCTCGGGTCACAAGACGACAGACACCGAAGACTCTGGTCATGGCTGCTGGATGAAGACCAGAGAGAGAGAGAGATGGTATATTGTTGGTGTCGGGTTGGTGTTTCTTTAATGGAAAATGAATGCCCTACTGCTGTTTTGAAGTGTAAAGAAGGAAGAAGTGTGTGGGTTTCTATGAATATTGAACCAATGAAACCAATGAAAATAATTAAGAGCTTGTCACTAAATAATAACTACAGTACATGCGATTGGAACACATGTTATTTCTTCCCGTTTCCTGAAATTCTATATTTTGGACACACAAGGTTTCCAACCGACGACGATGATGATAAGGCAGGGAGAAAACCGAAGAAGAGCAAAGCCTGATGTATACTTTGTTGTACGACAGTGTGTCGCGCATTGGAAACAGACGATCCTCAAGCTCACGGCGGCTGTGAGCTTGAGGATCAACTATTTTCGAGCTTCACAATCTTGAACAGTTTATTTTTATCGGGACCTTTGGGGTATTTATCCGGCTTTACAATCTGAGGATTGACACACCACGGTTATTACATAAAGCTCTGTGTTAGCAATGGAAAAGTGTCTTGCCTAACTCATACTTAGTACTTCAAGTTCATTAGAACAAAAACAAAAAACAAACAAACAAAATAAACAGCTGTTACCACGGTCTACAGTAATAAAAAAATTAGAAAGCCAGTCACAAATTATATTGCAATGTGCAAGCAGGATACAGACACACACGATATATAAAATGTAAAAGTTAGTGCTTCTTTTGCATTTGGTGTTTTAACCCTTCAGGACGGGGACCCCTTTTGGGGTTCTTGTTGCTATGTACAGTATATAGCAGCATGACATTTTTGTGAAGTTTTTCTGAAACTTAGGTCAGGATTTAGAAGTCATGTTTAGAGGTTTGACATATAGATCAGTGGTTCTCAGACAGATCTACAAGATCACAGCACGTCACTTTGTGCCACGCTGCGAGCTTGTACATCTGCGATTGTTTAATCGTTTAGAAAAATATATTGATGCTTGAGGGAAAATGTTTAATACTTTCAAAAAAAATTAATACAATACATGCTTCTGGGGGTGACTGGCACAAAACATTTTCAGATGAGCGTCCGCAGTCAAATACATTTGAGGGACCTTGTTGGCACGAAAAAGTTTGGGAAGGGTCATAAATTAGACTTGACAGAAAACGGAGGGAGATTGGGAGGAAGATAGGACGACGCAGCAGAACAAGGCCTCACTGTTGTGTGCTGTATCTGGAAACATTTGCTAATTTCTCCGAGAGGGAGAAATGTCAATGTGATGGAGAGTGGATTCACGAGCCAACGGCACCCACTGTCTGTTTGTTATGTTTGCATCTTTATGAGTGGGAGAAAGGTCCAACCTGGTGGAAAGTAAACTGAGTACATTTACTCAAGTACTGCACTTGAAGCACGGCTTCACTTCAGCCATTCTCAACCTATCTTCTTCATATAATTGGTCCTCATAAAGCTCAAAATAAATATGGTTTATTTTTCCCCCTACTCCATCTGTGTATGACCAGCTCAGCTGGCCATACGCAGATGGAGTATAGGGTTCCGGCAAACCGCCCGCGTCCGAAACGGTACCGAAATGACAAGAGTTGCCATGTGGGGGTCCCTCTACTGTACCCTCTACTGTACTGTACTGTCACTGTACTGTACTGTACTGGCACACCCGAAATCATCATAATAGTTCATTATTATTATGTGCGTGTGTGTGTGTGTTTGTGTGTGTGTGTGTTGCACACAGGTGGTGAAAAACAACCATGCTCAGACACAGCCAGCCAGTCAGCCATCCAGCCAGCCAGCCACCCACACAGCTCCGTAAGGGAGTGGTTGCACCACTCAAAAATGGGACCCTGTGCCTCCCTGCTTGGCACTCATCAAGGGTTGGATGGAGCATAATACTAGCATCATGTCCGCAAAAAAACTAACATTTAAGCTGCCTCACGCTACAGAAACAGGAGATGGGCTCCTGCCCCTATGGGCCACATGGCTTGGCAAGACTTACTTACTCACCAACGGTGTCTCAGAGGAGGACTGTGGACAGTTCAGAAACCCGCCTACTAGTGACATCATCGACGGGAAATCCAAGCTAAACTGAAGGCTTTCCTGGAAAGTTAGCATGCTATAATGGAAGCCATTGTTCTGGCGTTAATACGAATCTAAATAAAAAATATGAAGTCTTGTTTGAAGAATGCATAACAAGGATGTCACTGGTAGGCGGGTGTCAACAGCCCTCCTATGAGACATACCGAGTAGAATGTTTTACCATTTTATTGAGATGAACCATTTCATTTTCAAGGGTGTCCACAAATTACAAAATACACTTACGTAAAGACAATATATTTTTTTACAGACAATTCAACAAGACAAAATAAACAACACAAGACAAAACTAAACAATACATACACAAACACAATGTGTTATGTGTATATAACTACAGTATACACATAACACATGAATAGTATGGATCCATGCATCATAGATCTGTTAGAACAGGGCTTCTCAACGCTTTTGACTGGGGACCCCCGAAAATGTTTTGGCCATGTCTAGCGGAAAAACAAATTATTGTCTCCACCAGGCCGAATGGGGAGAGTATGTTTTGCTCTGCAATATTTTTCAAATTTGCCTTTTATAGCGCCACCAGGAGGCTGACTTAAGTGAAACACATTTTAGTCCCGATCTTTATAGTCATGTCATCATGACGGATCCGTGTAATTTATTTCCATATAATCTATTGTGGTTTGCTAAGATTGACATCTAAAGTTAAAAGGTGTGGCACTATGTGGAGACCTGTGCTCCAAGGAGCACTTTTTCTAGTTTAGATTAGATTCAGATAAAGATATTCTTTAATTTAATTCTAGTGTGAATAAATAAATAATATATATAGTCTCTGTCGGGTGGAAACTTCTCATTACAGTATGTCCAGAGCTGTTAATTCAAAGAATTCAAAGTCAAAAACAGAACAAGTAGCAGATCTAGAAGCGTGTAGGTCTGCTACTTTTGTACTATATGACGCTAAAGTATAATCAAGTAGGCATTAATTTACAAAAAACACAAAAAGTTAAAATATGGAGATAAAAGGTTTCTGCCTGACAGAAAGATGTGTACTTAGTTAACTTTCCACACACACACACTTGCCACAGAGAGGGTGAGAGGATAGCGTGCGGGCGCTGCCCTCTGACACTTCCTCTTCACAAGCCCTGTAATGTCACAGCAGCTGGATCTCGCGCACGCACGCACGCACGCACGCACGCACGCACGCACGCGCACACACACACACACACACACACACACACACACACACACACACACACAGAGGAACATCCAGAGTAGTTAACGTGAACACTTTCAAACTGTGTCCATATTCTGTGTACGTTATTATAGGCAAAAGTTTTAGTTTTTCTTTTAAATTGCGAATATAGCTGATCTATACAAGCTTGAAATTGAGGTATTTTCATCACTACTTTATTTACACACGTATACAAAATAATATACAGCGAATAGAGAAGATAGCTAACCTTTTACATTGTGAGCATGCAGATCTGCTATTTTCGCTACTTTTCTTTTCGCTGCCGATCTCCTGCTTCTGTAGTGTGAGGTGGTTTGATGTACAAGTACATCCCCTGGACATGACGCTATAGTGTAGCGTGAGGTGGTTTGATGTACAAGTACATCCCCTGGACATGACGCTATAGTGTAGCGTGAGGTGGTTTGATGTACAAGTACATCCCCTGGACGTGACGCTATAGTGTAGCGTGAGGTGGTTTGATGTACAAGTACATCCCCTGGACGTGACGCTATAGTGTAGCGTGAGGTGGTTTGATGTACAAGTACATCCCCTGGACGTGACGCTATAGTGTAGCGTGAGGTGGTTTGATGTACAAGTACATCCCCTGGACGTGACGCTATAGTGTAGCGTGAGGTGGTTTGATGTACAAGTACATCCCCTGGACATGACGCTATAGTGTAGCGTGAGGTGGTTTGATGTACAAGTACATCCCCTGGACATGACGCTATAGTGCCGAGCAGGGAGGCACTGGGTCCCATTGTTGTCGTTAACGTTATATGACCCTGCTGGTAGCTTGAACCCCGACCTCCCATTCCCCGGCCAGACACTCACAAGGCCTATAAAGATGTGCCTAAAAATAGAGACTCCAGGGTTAATATGGTTAAAATCGGTTTGTGGATGCACAGACTGTCTTGTCTTTCACATGCAAATGAAACGCTTTAATGGGAATCACAATGTTTCTGTCCGGAGATCTTCATCAGAGGTTATCAAATATAAGCTCCGGACCTATGATATAACCCTTCATCAGGCTATATTTGATAAACCTGATATCCGGATTCAAGCGTTGTGATTCTCATTAAAAACTTTTTCATTTGCATGCGAAGACAGCTTGTCTTCTCTGACACACATGTTGTTCTTATAGGTCTGCAAGAGCTTTGCTAATTCAGGGCAGAGGATACGGACTGGAAGCAGGAGTGGCGCAGGCCGATTTTGAATCGAGCGTGGAGCTGTTTTTAAAATGGGTGAGAGCGGGTTCGGAGCGAGGGCCGTACTCCGCTCCGGTCAGGGCTCTGCACACATGTTTGAGCAAGCCCAGTTGCACGGACAGACACCAAGACACATGTTACGCTTTTGCTGCGTGCTTCGGACACGCAGTGGATCTGAGGGGAGTGTAGGTGCGCAAATCAAGGTGAGTGGCAGGGAGCAGAGATGCATGCTGTTTCAACATGAGCGAAACAGCGAGCGTGACAACAGCCCCCTTGAGCGAGGGGAGGCATTTCCCCTTGCTCCCCTCGCGTGTACAGAGAAAAACTCCCAGAACAGACGACTGAAAAAAAAAAACATAGCTCTGTAGGAAGAGTTCTGTGTGAATGAAAACAAATGTAAAGTAAATAGAGATTCATATCTAAAATGAAAACGTCTCATTTCAGATGGAGATTAGATCACAGTCCTGACTGTGTGAAAAACCCTACACTCTGTATACCAAGCTAAGTCACTTGTGAACTGCATGCACCACAACAGTGGATGTAGTGTGCGTGTGTGCGTGTGTGCGTGCATGCTTCCGTGTATGCGTGCGTGCCTCAGGGCAGCAGCCATGACTCCAGAAGGATAACATGCTAAATGACAGTGCTGTCCCTCTCTGTAGCGTGACGCCAGAGACCAAAACAAACCAGCTGTTATGGGAGTGTCCCCAATCATGTGATGTCCCCAATCTACTGCGCGGCTGCTCAACATCACAACAACACTGCCTTACACTACTTATGTAATGGAAAATATGACATAATGCATCATCAAACTGGGAGAAACGTGATATTGAAAAGCTGGGAATCACTGCTGTAAACATGCTGTGATTGCCTGTGTACAGTATGAGAGATGGTCACTGATAAGTGGACACACAATCTACCTTATTTCTTTCCACGAGTTTATACTTCTATACTGGAACCAACCAACAAACCCACAGGAGGATGGACTCTCAAGTATATTCTAGCATTACCGTAAAATAATAGCGCCATCTGCTGTCTGGTGGGAACATCAGTTTGACAACAACTGATCTAGAGCAAGGTTTCCAAAAATACAGTGTATAGAGCATAATGCTTATGTTCTTATATGTTGATTGCCTTTGGAGTATGTGGTGGTGGTGGTGGGGGTAGTTGAGCGGATGGCGCATTAGATTAGAGCACATACTGTAATGGCAACATCCCCGCTTTGGTTCCGATGGTGGCTGCCTTGTTTTGCACGGCGTTCTTCCCTCCCCGTCCACCCGCTTCATTTCCTGTCTCTCTACTACACAGCCCTGTGTGTGTGTGTGTGTGTGTGTGTGTGTGTGTGTGTGTGTGTGTGTGTGTGTGTGTGTGTGTGTGTGTGTGTGTGTGTGTGTGTGTGTGTGTGTGTGTGTGGTGTACGCACGTTTAAACTTTACTTTTGAGGTCCTGAGTCGCCTGACATGTGAGACAGGAATTGTGAAGACAATTTCCCAGGAAAAGAAAAACTCATGCACTCTACGCTAATCATCAGCTGATTGAAGGCATAGAGTGTCTGAGAGACACTTACCAGTACATGAGTTCTGGCATCAATCTCTTGTCTTCATTATTAGATTTCTGGAGACGTGCACCTGGCCAAGTCTTAGTGTGTCTTATCACGTCACTTTAAGCCACGCTGCGAGTTTAGTATTTTTGAAAATATATGTTTTCTTTTAAACATTAATCTTCTCTTCTGGGGGTCCCTGGCACAAAACATTTTCAGATGGGGGGTCCACCCACGGCCATCAATTTGGGGGTCCTTGGTATGAAAAAGTTTGAGAACTACTGCTCTAGATAGAATACTGATAGTAAAGGAACCAACACAGCTTTCCCTCTTGTAAGCAAAGCACCAGCCATGACTGGCACACTTTTTATTTGCATCGCAATAAATCTACTGTAAGCCATAATCATTTAATAGGACACTATGAAAGCCACAGGCTAAAAACACAGGCTAAAAAAGAACACACACACACACACACACACACACACACACACACACACACACACACACACACACACACACACACACACACACACACACACACACACAGTAGCGAATGACTATAGAAGACACTGGCAGTATATAGTCAGGCTAAAGTGAATCACAGTTTCCAGGAGTGGCAGGTCTATCAAATTATAAGATGATTTATGGCAGGGGTTTAGGTAGTGCAACTTGGTCATGCCTATTATGGGATGCCAGTCATGCCACGGTTCACAAAGTGTTTCCGTGGTCTCTGCTGACCAGCGAACCAGCCAATAGAGAGAGGAGATGAAGGAAAAGGAGAAAGGAGAGCTGTAGAAATCCAGACTGAGAGGGAGAAGATTCAGGGCTACTGTACATCCTAGGATCTCTGGCTAATAACCTTACATTATGTATGTATAGCCATTACCAGTAAGACACTCCGAGGGCAAGAATCGACCTCGCCCTATAGGGCAAGGTCACGTGCACGCATCCACCTGGGTGACGGAAGACTGCTGGGTACAGGGTTTGATGAGGTCAGATCAACATTTGGAATGTCAGAACAGGTCAGCTCCATATGGAGATCTAAGGGTGGCAGTGGGGGCACTCACTGAGAAAAGGTTAAAGATTGTTATTATTATTTTTCCACACAAGTGATGAAGGACCAATGTGGTGCCAATGGTTCCCTGTTCTGCAAAAAGTAAAAAAAAATTAAAAAAAAATGGCTATTGCACTTTTTCATCACATGAAAAACATCTCCACTTCAGTGAGTAGTGAAAGTATATAAAGCTCAGTCAGTAAATTACTACAGACAGCGATATATTCTCTGTTAACATTGTCTTTGGCAACGTGTTAGCGAGACACAGCCGTAGCGGATGCACTGGAGCACAGCAAATGGCAGTCTACCTTACCAAAGTGTCGTATATCAAGTAAGAAATGTGCGGTCGAGAGCTTTTCATCATTTCTAAGTGTTTTTTGTCCAATTATGACAGTGTGGAGATGCAGTTGAAAGAAGTTATTCTGAGCACCTTTGTATAAAAGTAAAGGTATGAATACACATTGTACAATCATGCAAGGAATGCAAATGGTCAATATTATAAAGCTACTCATATTTTCATTTGAGTGTAGTTAGAGTACATTTAATGACTTGATTACTATTTCTATATAGTTGATGTACAGTATTACCATTTGTTGCAAATCGCTCTGGATTAAGAGAGTCTGCTAAATGCCTAAATTCTCCAGACTCACACAAACCCTATCACATCACACACAAAGTAGTCTCTCAAGACAGACTGTTGACTAACGTCAAAGATGGGTTCTCAGATTCCACACAAAGTAACTTTACACTCAAGGTCATATTATTGTCTGCAAAAGTAGCAGACCTACAAGCTCAGAAAGTGTCGCTTTGTGCCCCAATTCGAGCTTCAGTAGCAGATCTGCTACTTTTGATGCTTTACTGTGACACTGTAGTGCGATCAAGTACTGTAGGTTGTTAATTTACAGAAAACACACAAAGGAGGTTTCTACCCGACTGTGCGGCCCTCCAGACAGAACCAGATTGCAGATTAAATCAATTCCAATTGACCTCAACCCGCCCACAGATGACTAGTAATGCAGTTAGGAAAATTAAACACCTCCAGTGATATAATTGAGTATAAACAGGAGTTGCGACACACACACACACACACACACACACACACACACACACACACACACACACACACACACACACACACACACACACACACACACACACACACACACACACACACACACACACACACACACACACACACACACACTTCCTGCTGATGGAAATATGGGTTCATCTGGGGCAGTCATGATTACAAAACCAAGTTGACCATTAATTGTTATACAGATTATTGCGTTTTAATTGTGTATTTGTGACAAATCACTCCACCAACTAAGAACGGCCATGCACCACCTTATGGTGGTGTGACGTCACAATAGCCTGGTTAATAAACCAGACCGAATCAGCCGTTGGCAAAAACAAATTGCCTGCCGGCGGATTACGGTCTGGAGAGGCTCAATTGTACGCCCATTTCCTACACCAGAGAACTGGGGCGGCCAATCGGGACACGGTATGCAATATGGGTGGGCTTTGGTACAGTGACTTTCAATGCTTGAGACCTTTGACTGACAGTAGCTCTGACCAATTGCGTAAAAGAGAAAATGTTTGAACCCGCCCCCCCGGGAAACAAGATCCATGCACAGCCTCTCCAGACTCAAATACCACACGACAGTGTGATTTGAGTCTGGTTTATTAGCCAGGCTAACGTCACAAGGCCTGACCATATATGGAGGCGCGACGTCACGAGGCCTGACCATATATGGAGGCGCGACGTCACGAGGCATGACCATATGGAGGCGTGATGTCATGAGGCGTGACCAATAACATGGAAATGATTATGATGACTACGCAAAATAATTGCAATTATCTCAAATACTACTGTACTTCTTCAGTAGATCAGACAATGATGTGATAATTGTGACAGGCCTATAGGTTCATCATGCATGTTTATGTCTCCCATCAGGAGTGGGACACACGCTTACACCTTTTATGAACACAAAGAATGATGCTATATGTAGCACATAACATACAGTACATTGAAGTCATAGAAACACTGTGTACCACCAGGTGCCTGCATAGCACACGCCAACACAACTCATCTCTACACACTAGGGATGTTTCCATATGGAAGTTCTGGGCCAGTAACAATGTCTTTTTTGGCTGCATTTACTCCCCCTTTTTGTGCCAGGGGATCAAATAAATATTCCTGTTCTGAAGTGAATCTGCAACTTTTTGGTGAGAAGCTTGTAATAAGCCATATTGGGTTTCCTAAACATAAACGGCTGATTATTTCCTGATATGCCGATGACGGTCAACGAGGCAAATATACCATTGGTGATCGGATACGGACCTACAGTACTACATACAGTACATGACCTGTTGCCTGCATGAGGCACTGAGGCAGTGCAACGCAGGAGGGCAGAAACAGCCTGCTACACATTTCAGCAGTGACTGCATGCGTTATGCTAGAAGGTAACACACACACACACACGCACACTCACACACGACCCAAACTACATAATAAAACCACTGTGTCAGCACCTAAGCCGTATCAAAGCCCCACAATCTATTAAAAACATGTTAACGTTTGGTGTCTAGCAGGACCACTGTATCATGTGAACGCTCAATTATATTGGCCCCTGAAGCCTAATTTATGCCCTGTCACGTACAGAGAATAGCAGATCTACAAGCTGGCGGCGTGTCGCGTCCACAAGTCACGACGCGCTGTCTGTCTGCTTGTAGATCCGCTGTTCTCCGTGCCACGCTTGGCGGCAGGCGATACCGCGGTGCGCCGGAGCATGAATTAAAGGCTTAACGGTGATGTAATAAAAAGCTGTGCAGCGGGTCTTTTTCCCGCGCAGGGAAGGTAAAGCTCTTTCACAATCTCTCGCTTGCACGGCCTGGACAAACAACCACACACAACCGCCGACGGTACAAAGTCCTGCCAACGCAGCCCCAATGTAAACACAGTCTTGTGATCGTGATACCAGGCATCAAGTTGGTCAAACACCGTGAATGTGTGGAGACGCACGCACGCACACACACACACACACACACACACACACACACACACACACACACACACACACACACACACACACACACACACACACACACACACACGTGTGGCTCTGTTAAGGCTGAAGATAGCAACAGACTAAATACATTTTCATATTCGATAGTGATATGTCTGATTCATTCAAATGTATGGTTCTCCTCCTCGCTTCATCAGAATTAGGTCAACATAGCAGCACTACTCATACACACTGACACAGGGCTAGGCCATATCATGAATTGTTTCTAGCCCTAGCTTTTATAATTGCGCCCCTTTGAAATTATAATATAGTATTAATGTTATTAAAGACAACAAGACGACACAAAATTATGATCCCAGATAATATTTTGTCTAATGAATATAATATCACCATATTGCCAAGCCTTAACACAGCGATCATTCCCACGGCGGGGAAAAACCCAAGACACACATCCATTCACATTTGTTGCAAACCACCACTCAATCCTCTGACGACATGTTAGCCATGACAAGCCGTCCGGTGCAACCTACACGTCCCAAACCCGCTGAGAGGGGCTTTTCTTTGGACATTTCCTGAAGGACTAAAGGGATAATCCCCTTCATACACTCTCTGTACCTGGTTAAGAGCATGGCCCTCCAGAGCCTTTTTAACCCTCGAGTGAGCTCAACAAAAACGGCTTCATTTAGAGAGCGACCCTACAAGGAGGGCTCTCGGGGGTCTTAACTAAAGGAGGCTTGGAGGTACTGCGGAGTCGGACCCCCGTGAGGTATGTGTCGCTGTCGGGGAAAAAACCTTGTATCTCCGTAGTTCAACCTTTTCATGTTTTCTTATGAACGCTTCACTTTGTCTGTGTTGAGCAAAAAGTAGCAAAAATATATATCAGTTGTTTTGTTAATTCTGGAATATTCTGAAAGTGAAAGTGGTTCAGAATTTCTGTGTGTTTTATAATGAAATTGAACCAATGAGAAGTATTAAGAGTTTGAGACTAAATAATAAACTACATCGGATCCATCAGAACACAGGCATTTTGAATGCCTTTTTATTAAAAGAAATCCATACAAGGTTTCCACCCAACAGCGAAGATAGTAAAAAAGGAGGGCCAGGATGAGGAGGAAGGAGATGGTCTTGGGGACTTACTGAACCGGCTCCCTCAACACGGGCATGGGGATGTCCTCGCACACGTAGTCCAACATCTCCTCCGTTATGCTGTTGGCCCTGGAGATGTCGATGGAGGTGGTGATGGACGATTGGTCCACACTTCGCCTCACTGCAGGGGAGAGGAGGAAAGGAGAGGAGGTGGGGTCATTTTCATCTCAGTTGAGAAGCCAGTGTTTCCCCAAACATTTTTGGTTGCAGCTGGCCTGTTTTTATGGGTCCAACATTTTATTTCATTCTCCAAAGTGAGTGACACCCCACAGCCAACAACACTAGAGTGAACAACCATGACCTGGTACCAACCAAATTTAGAACGACTTTTCAACATCCATTATGTTAAAGGATGTATAACACTGTGTTTCTTTCAAAATAGGCCTGAAAAACATCTAACAGGAGACCACAAAGGGAGGTACCGGTAATTGTAATTTTGGACTGCATTTATATGAATGGACTGCATTTATATAGCGCTTTTATCCAAAGTGCTTTACATTAAATGTACTTCACCCATTCATACATGGAGGAAACCATGCAAGGCACAACCTGATCATCAGGAGCAGTTAGGGGTTCAGTGTCTTGCTCAAGGACACTAAGGGCGCTTTCACACCCAAAGTTCGCTTAGAAGGTCCGGATCAAGGACCAAGGACCAAATATTTGCATTTAGATTTTGGTCCGTTTGGTGTTCACACTGCACTTTGTAAAGCGTACCAAATATGTAAACAAATGACACGTGGACATGTTAAGCGAACCAAATAGTGAGGGGGAAAAGAACATGAGGGGAAATCACTGTCTACAATTTTTGGGGCAACCTTCAGTCACACAGAGAGAGAAGAGAACAACATATGACAGGCAGCAACAACTTGCTATTGCATTCATTCTTATTAATTATTTTATTAGCCAAATAAGAGCAACAGATGAACAGAGGAGCAGGTGTTTGAACAATAATGTGCTTGCTGCTGAATGCTGATGCATAAATTCACGGAGACGTATAGCCTACAAGGTATCCCCGATAAAAAGGACTTTTCTTCCATGTGTGCACCTTCACCCATGTTATTTCTGCGCATCAAATCGTCGCCGCGGCGGGCATTTCCATGTCATCTTATGGTTTGGTCAGTTGGTTATTGAGCTTCAAGTCAGAACAGCTCCGCTGCAGCTAATTGAGTTGACCTAGTTTTACGTCTTTTGCTATAGTGATGTAATCAATTAATCATTTGGGACCACCTGTGTATAGCTTATTTAACATTGGCTTTTTCTCGATACCTGCGGCCTGCGCGACATGGATGATTTTAAATATTTCTCTGTCTCTGCCGCTGCGTCTCTCCCATATAAATATATGGGTCTCTCCCCCAGTCCCCTCATGTGCGTGCGCGCCCACGCGCCCACACACACACACACACACACACACACAAAGGAGGGGACACGAGTTGAAAGAGAAACTCGCATGAAGACTCATGCCTCGCAGATTCGCATGCTTTGTCATAACTTTGCGTGGCGGCGGCCGGCGCATGCTTAAAATAAACAGATCTACAAGCTTACATCGTGTGCCATACCGCACACCATTCCATGTCGATAACTTGTACATTTTGCGCATGTGAACCTCGTATGCTGCGCTGCGCCTCGACATATACTGTATGCGTCTACTATTAAAATCAGACTGTCAGCTGTCATATGATCCCCGTAAAAAAAATACATGCTTTTATAACTATAATTATTAATGCAGCCTCACAACTGCCGACGCCCGACGGCTATTTTGCCTATCGTCCTGTATTTGGTCCTCTATAAAGTCCGAATGCATTCACACCAGTAACGAAGCGCACCGTGGTTCGTTTGGAAGCGAACCGAGTCCGGCCTTTTTTAGCGGACCATGGTTCGTTTCTTTGATCCGCACCAGAGTTCGTATGCACGTTCACACCAACCGAACCAAAGGGGTAAGCGGACCATGGTTCGTTTTAAACGAACCAAACATGTCCGGTGTGAAAGCGCCCTTAGTCAGGAGGAACCTGGAACCTGGAACTTTCGGATTCCAAGGCCGGCCGCTCTACCTCCTGAGCCACTGCCACCCCATAATTTACCATCTCGTTTGTACATAGTGTTTGTATTTGTTGATGACATTGTATTTTGCTACAAAAAAGCAAAAGCAAAACTAAAATCTTAAAGAATAAAATAAATAAATCACAAATAGCAAAATTTACAAAATCTCTTTTGGGCCTTGAGCTGAAAATGTTTGGGAAACCCTGCTGGACAGGACACATTATCATGTTTCTCAAGATGTGCTTGAGAACGACAGAGACACAGTGAAAGAGTTGTACAAAGAGTTCAGAGTAAAGATGAAGATACCTGGAGAAGAAGGCCATCTTATATTGAAAGCTGACCGTGAGTGAGAAGGTCGGCCTTAACAGCAAAGAGCAGAAGAAGGAATAGAAATACACACAGAGAGACATTTTGATATGAATGGAAGATTCAGTATCCTCTTTATTCTAATTAATGCATACCAAACAAATTGTTGCTGTAAAACGCTTATCTATGTTTTTCATAGATAGTGTTGTAACTGTATAGCTCTATTTGTTTCGGAGAGAAAAATACTTGAACGTGAGTTTTCGCATTTTCCTATTTAAATCAATGGGTAAATTCAATCCACAAAAAATGGTCATTGAACATGGACGATTTATTTTAAATGTTTTAAGCGAACCTTTTTTATTCTAAACTTTGCTCCTGGAGGTCCCCGGCACAAACTATTTTTAAAATGTGGTCCTTGACATGAAAAAGTTGTGAGGAGCACTGTGCTATAGTATTGAAGTGGTTGAATGAGCGGTGCACACTGTGGATAGACTAGCAGCCGGCTTGACTGCTGTTGTGCGGAGTTAAAAACAACAGCACTAGAACAACATGTGCAGCGAGGGTCTTGACCTGCAGTCAGGCTGTCAGCCTCACGTTGACGAGTCTCCCCTCCCAACGCAGACTGGCCCCGCGGCCCGGCCTCCATTGTGATGAAGAATGGACGGGCCAGAATGTGCTTCCAAGAACACAACGACCGGTTACCACTTCATTCAATCTTTTTGAGTATGCTATCAACCCAGGAGTTTGTTTAACATTGCCCCCCAGTCCCCCGTTCCCCCATCCCCGGAGACATAGAGGGAGATGGAGAGATAGAGGGAGAGACGAGAGAGAACAAGATGAGGAGAATGAGGGAAAGAGAAGGGGGGAGAGAGAGATGGAGAAAGAGAGATAGAGTGAGAGAGCCACCTGGTTGAGTAAAGCCTGATGGAACAACCTTACAACGGGTTGTAACTGTGGTGTTATCGGCTACACAAACAGCAGCAGAGCTATCGGCGCCATCGATGGAAATGGGCTTGGTTGGGTTACATACAGAGGGGGAGCCGTCCCCGGGTAGCAAAACAAGCAGGGTACGTACCGTACAGTATACGGGACAGAACGAGAGAGCCAGATAGAGAGAGAGATAGAGGGATGGAGAGGGGGAAAAAAGGAGAGAGAGAGACTGTGAGAAAGAGGATACAGAGAGAGCGAGAGTGACAAAGGATCAATGTGGGGCTTGGAACCGGCCAGAGGTCCTTGAGGGGGTTCTGGGGGGGGGGGCTCCAGCTAAATGATACTAGGAACCAAATGGATCCTTACAGGTCTGTAACTCAAAGAGTATACAAATCCATATGGACTATGGGAGTTATGCGGCCCATAATAAGACCAATTTGAGAACCACTGCTCAAATTAAAAAATCACACCTGTGTGAACGTGAACTGAGCAGTGCAACTACGTTCTAGCCCTCCTCCCTGGCCTGTGTGTGTGTGTGTGTGTGTGTGTGTGTGTGTGTGTGTGTGTGTGTTAACAGTGCCATCTAGTGGTATTGGCGAGGTGTTGCAGCTCTCCGTGCTCAGACATACAGACACAGACATAGCTGCATAATGGAGTGGTTAGGCACCACTCGAATAGCAAAAGTAGCAGATCTACAAGCTCTAAAAGGAATCGCTTTCAATCGCATTTTAAGCTTGTAGATCTGCTACCTTTGATACTTTTTCTGACACCGTTACCGATCAAGTGAGACATTAAATGACACAAAAAGTTTAAATATAATGGACATAAGAGTTTCTGCCCGGGAATGCATTCATTAGAACGAAGAGGACACCGTTCTGTCTGACAGCAACGGTATTCACACGGCAGCCATTTTGCTCTTACTGTACAATGTGTACATTACACTGTACATCAGGGGGAATTTATGATAGTAAATATAAGAGTAAAATGCCTGCAGTATGACTATGGTCAATTAATTGAGAGATTATCATAGATCCCCCTCCCCCATCCCCTCATCTGCAGTATCACAGTCCAGGTCCCCACGGTGCCACAGCCCTCCCTCCGTACGTCCGTCCATTCCCAGCTCGGTCAGCCAGCCCGCCTGCCCGCTCCTCAACCCCTGCCTGCCGTTGGCAGGACAGCCAGAAAAAAAGACAAACGGGGAGGCCAGGACAGGACAGAGCGGGCACAATAATGTCTCTGAGTCTCTGAGGCTTTTGGCTCTCACTCATGGTCCGGTCGCGGGGACAAAGGCCCGGCCAAGCCAGCCCAGTCTAATTAAAATTCTGTCTGGGCCACATTATAAAGACAGACTGGTTAATGATTAACACAGGAGTAGAGCTTAATAGAAGGGAAAAGGAGGAGAGTGCAACTGGCAGAAGCAAGAGAGACAGCATGAGAAACTTCCCTTATGTCACCTTTCAGACATTTGTCGGCTTCCCCCTTTTTTTTTAAACCAGGGCCTTATATTATAAATGTGGCCTGGTTCTTTTTTAAGGTCTAATTTAAGTTCCTGTCCTACGTAGTTGGAACATGGGAGTGTAAGAGAGATGCCATGAGGCTGGACTGTCCTAATGCTGCTGACATCATCCCACATAACCCCATTCATTCCCCCGAGTCATGTTAAACCTTTTTGTGCCAAGGACCCAGAAATGTACTGTATACTGTTTGTGCAGAATCTCAAGGTTATTTAGTGCCAGGGTCCAGGGACCTCCTGAAGCAAAGATTTGAGTTTAAAATGTTCACTTTAACCCAATCCATGCTATCCTCCAGATCTCTCGTGGAAAGGTCACCTGGGCCATCCACGAGAAACACAAGATTTGATGAAAACATATTTCAAAATATTTATTTACCATTATTTCTTTTAGCCTCAGTTAGTTTCCACGGCTAACTGTAAACCTCTCACTGTAAACAGCGTACATGATAATCCGCTGTACATTAATTGTATTGTATTATGTAATTAATTGGATGTCCAATAGTGAAAGTAGCTCACATCGCACATCGCATTGAAGTTTCAGGACCAGAAATTCTAATTGCTGTAACCCTGTAGGCATTGAGGAAATGTCGACATATTATAATAGGAGACATCATAAATAGAAGATGACATAAAAAAGGCAAGTGATGAACGTACCTGCTCTGTTGAATATTCTGGTGAGACCTGTGGGGGAAAAGAAAAACAAGTCAGAGATGGTTGTTACAATGTTGGGACAATTTAAAGTGACAGAAAGGTATCTTTGATATCAAATATCAAAGGAAGCTGTTATGTAACTTTCAATTTGTTTTTTCGCTTCATCAGTTTTGCTCTTTCATAATATGTGATATCACTGTACTGTTTGTCCTATGCACCTTTGAGGTGTGCATCGGCCTTCTTTAAAACATTTAAAGTGACAGGAAATTACAATCGCTGTAAAGCCTGATGCATATGACGAGAAAAGCAGAGCTACAAGTTCACAAGCTTGAGCTTGAATGGGGTTAAGTGCATGTGGGGTTGCTGTTATGGGGTTAAGTGTCTTGCTTGGGCATTTAGACATGGGCCGGACTGGGAGGTCAATGCGGTGACCTTCTGATTAGCAGACAGCCACGCTACCCAATCAGCTACGGCCTGGTAAATTGACAACAGGGTGGCTTATATTTCCACATTTTCTCCAGTAACAGAGTGTGATCTCATTGAGGTTGGTTAGGTAACAATGGCATACATACAGTATGTGGTGTGACTGTGCAGACCAGATCTGGGCCAGATATGGCCCTGATGCAGAAGTCTACAGATTTTTTTTAAATGCCCAATATGCTTTAAAATTTTAGTTTTAATTTAATTTAAGGAAGCAAAGTGAACTTGAACATCTATGGCTTTTGTGCTTCTCAAAATGTGTTAACATACATCATACATAAAACAAATCTAATGTTTTGAAACATTTCAAAGTGTTTTGGGGTGAAAACAAAACCTTTTTTTGTTCAAATTTTAAAGCACCATATTCTGATAGCATTCATTGCTATAGAGTGTCCAATAACAGGGGTCTCCCTGTCTCTCCAGCTCTTGTACAGAACATACATGTTCAAGTGGGTTGCCCATTTATCAGCTTAGTGTTCCAGTTTTAATTTGGTCTGCTCATTTCTCTTCTAATTACACTTGTTTAATCTGTATTCTGTGCAAAGTTCTCTCTCCTGATTGGATACAGAAAATGCATTTCTTGTTTAATAAAGAGGTGGAGAAACAGGGAGATGCCTGTTACTGAACAATGATGATATCAGAATATACTATATTGGTAACACTTGCAGATAAGGTTCATGAAATAATGATTAACTAATGATTAACTAATGTATTAGTTAAGCATTAGTTAATCATTATTTCAGAACCTTATCTGCAAGTGTTACCGAGATATTTAACACAAACTTTAACTAAAACATCAGTTAACCTACGTTTAACATAGTATCACCATCAGCCTAATTATACAGAAAATAAATAAAAGGTCCAAATGCTACAGTATATGTTACTGTAATTTGGGGGTCTTTTGCATGTAAATATTTAGAAGCACTGATCTATAGAGACAGATGCGTATCTTAGCTTGGAAGTGAACCAGACAAAAACATGTCTAAATGCTAGCTTCTATTTTCAGGAGGGACTTATTATGCAACACTCAGACTACGGCGGTTGCTGCTTTCGGGGATGGATTTCAAGCATGTGATTCTCATTCTCAAGAGGCACATACATATACATATGGGAACATACTGTAGGCCTATCAGGTTTCTGCAGTCTGATATATTAGAGACAGGGTAACGGTTACATTTATAGCTGGAAATTAAAATAATGTATAGGGGGGAAAAAAACACATGATGTGTTATTATTTGGCATTCTCATACATAGATGTTAGTTTGTCGACATGTTTTATTGTTTTGTCTATGTTTTGTGCCTGTGGAACGCCTCGAAAATGAGATGATGCATCTCAGGGGGCTCATCCTCCAAATAAATTCCCAATTTAAGGCAGTAATCTGAAGACTCAGACTCTATTTTAGATTAATTAAGAATAGCATGTTATGTAGACAGATGCATTTGTTGACCTACTGTAACAATGTAGATTTATTTTGACATTATACTGTTTAGACTGGATTATGTGGGGCAGTCTCACGTAGACAGAGAACTATTCCAGAATCTCCAAATGCTATATAGTCTGGAACTACAGCTCCCAAGAGCCGAGTAACGGAAGCTGTCTCTGCTGCTCAGATCCAAAAGATATTCGACCAACGAACTTCCATTTCCATTGGAAACACAACCGAGACGGGAGCATAGAGTCATACGAGAGGGAGATTCATGTTATTTGTGCGCAGATAGTTTAACACAGAAAAGTATCATGGGATTCAAACCGACAAAACTAGTGAAAGAAGAAATAAAGCAGAAAACGAACTAGCCATCTTACAGTAGCTTCAACAATCGACACGTTGTTTTGCTTCGAGTAGCTCATGTTTTTGCCGCTGCAACAAGTGAGGGGATTCGTCGCATCCGCTTTATCGCTTACTCATGGAAAGAGCTTCCGTTCTCCAGACTGTATGACGGAAGCATTTGAAAATTGCAAGAGGGAACAGTCTGGCCGCGCAAGACTATGTCAGTATATCTGTTGTACCCATCTGTCTGTGTCCCTTTTATGCCCATAAGAATGGAGATCCCGGATGTCATCAGTGTATGCCCATATATGGGCATATCTGTTTTATCGGCGCTTCTGGAAAAGTGGAGAGCCACATATGTCAATATATGGACATAATTTATTATCGCGGTTCTGGACAACCATATCAGGTTTGTTTATAGTTACGCCTGAGTCAGAGTGATGTGGCCATGGTCCTGCCTATATATGGGCGTATCGGGTTTGTCACTCTGAGATATAGTGACAATATTCGCATATCGTAATATATATAGGATACGTAGTGCTTCATCTCTCTCTCTCTCTCTCTCTCAGCTAAGGGGTCCTTGGTCTGAAAAAACATTGAAGACCCCTGCTGTAGTACTGTACGTAAATATTTGACGTTGTCCCTTATCTGTTGACCTGCCTTGATTGATTGAACAGGTCTGTAGAATGAGACCTTTTAAGGTAAAGCCTTGTTAGGTATAATGCTAATAATAAAGGCCCGATCTTCGACTCAGTCATAGTAGTAAAACAGAACTGTGTGTGTTTTTGTGTGTGTGTGTGTGTGTGTGTGTGTGTGTGTGTGTGTGTGTGTGTGTGTGTGTGTGTGTGTGCGCGTGTGCATGTGCATGTGCGTGCGTGCAGCCAGTCTGAGCATGGTGAACGGTTCATGTGGCGCGGCCCATAGAAAATAATAGTCCCGGTGCTGGTCTGGTGCAGACAGTTGACATTACAGATGTCTACTTTTATGGTTTTGGGTCTGTAGCGGCCAGGGGAACATACGGTACCATGCTTTCACAACTCTAAACATTATCATTAGTGACAGGAGACCGCTGCCTGTGGCTGCTGCTGCTTCACATGGCTTTATGACTGTCTAAAAAAAGAAACATCCCCCTTTTCCATGGCACGAGGCAGGTCCTCATTCCATTGATTGTGTATCAGTGCACATTTTTGACGGCAAAGTCTTATTACGTTTTGGACATAAATCTCTTGAATAAAATTCCATTTCATTTCAAGGAATATTTTACTCATCTGAAATGTTTTGGTTTTGGTCTAGTTTTAGTTCACTAAATAATGCGATTTTAGTCGACAAAAAAAGAATCTATAGTCGACTAAAATGAATAGTGGCCTGATTTATACTTCCTCGTGTGCTGATCTAGATTACAAGCTCACAGTGGGTTGCAGATGTGTTATGAGTTTGAGAACCACTGGTTTGAGAAGCACTGGGTGTAAAATGACCAAAGTACAGATAAAAAAAAGAAGTCTGACTGCAAAGAACCACACACACACACACACACACACACACACACACACACACACAGTGGAGTGATATACGCGTTGGTTTCTCCTCAGTGCCATCAAAGGCCAGGAGGACATGTGTTCTCGTTCATTATCTGACTCCCATTGATCCAATTACGCACCAAACGAGATAACTTTTCCCCTCATAACAGCTCGCTTGGCTGGCGACGCTGTGCATTGATGTCAGCTTTATGTTGCTTCCACTGCTTTTATGATTGCGCGCTTTGACAGGAAAAAGCACATAAAGTGCATTTATTAACGTCGGGGCCCAGGAGGATTCATTTGGTGGTAACACAGGAAGTCAAATCACCCCCCGACTCCCCTCCCCCCTGACCCTGCCCCATCCCACTCGCCAAAAAGCTAAGCTGTAAATTTCAACCAATCAAATTCAATCAGTGTTGACTTATTGTGGAAAATAGACTAAAGGGTCACTTCACCCCTTTTGCAACAACATCTTATTTGAATAATGTTTGGGAGACAAGAAACACTTTCCTGGTGATTTTATGTGGGTAATACTTGTTTTTAGATATTTTAGTATTTCAAAGTGTCAATGATGTCATGGACACTGGGCTCACTTCCTTCCTGCACTACTGTACAATTCCCATAATGCTTAGAGGGCTGTCTTACTGAGACAACATGTAGTCCAGGAAGTAACTGAGCCCAGTGTCCATGACACTCTGAAATACTAAAATATCTAAAAACCCCATGAAAGTGTTTCTTGTCCCCCAAACATCATTAAAATAAGATCTGGTTGCAAAAGGGGTGAAGTGTCCCTTTAAGTACACTTCGTTGCTCTCGGCCAGAAACCTCTAAACTTGTTTGTGTCAATTAACAGTTTGAGAAGTTTTTATTTTTACTTGATTATTTTTCAATACGTTATACTTCTACTCAAATATTGTTCTTTACTCCACTACAATTATTATTATTTATTTAGCAACATATTATTATTATTTATTAATTATGGACCATTCATAATGTCTACTTTTACTTTGCTAGTGTATATTTTGTACTTTTGTACTTTTACTCAAGTAAAATTCAGTATCTAGGCCTTTTAGTTGTAACAAAGTATTTATACATTGTAGAATTTTGTGTAAAAAAAAAAACTAGAAAAAAGAACTAGAGTAATCCTTCCACCACTCACTGTCAATATTTGTAAAGTTATGAGACTTTGCAACACTCACTGGCTTTAAGATTATATTTATAGTAGCCTAATCCCTTGGATATGAAGCCATCCAAAACAAACAGCCTCTTTTTGGCATCAGAGATGCATGCTTTCCAATCTGATAACAACATAAAGGAAAAACAAGAGAGTCTTGGCATTGTCTGCAGCATTATTGGTAAATCCAAGGGAAAATTCCTCCACTTGTGGCCTTGACAGCTCTGTATTTTTATTTCTTATTGTTCTACTTAATCCCCGTGTAAGTGTGTCCTAGCTGTGGCCAGTGGACTGGACAAGAGGAATAGCAAAGTGCTGGCAGTCATGACCTCTAATCACCATTGGGACTGTAATAGCTTCCATGTGCTTTGCTTGCGAACAACACCTGGCAGCCATCTTTGCTCTAAAAAGGGATGAGAAATGTCCCTGTTTACTGGGTGCAAATGAACAACCAAGCTACATTAAATACTGCCATTTATTTTAATGGCCTCCTCGGTTTGTACGTGGGGGAGAGATGGTGACAAAACCAAAAGTACAAACTGCACCCAAATAACAGCAGTATAGAACAGTGTTTTTAAAACATTTTCAAGTCAAGGACCCCCCAAATATAAATGTATTTGGCTATGGACCCCCAACTTTTTGTGCCAGGGACCCCTAGAAGAGAATATTTATGTAAAAACAAAAAAAAAGATCTTCAAGGACCCCTGGGGGTCTCTGGCCCTCACTTTGAGAACTTAAGCTTAGTTCATTGGTTTAGTGCATCTCGTTTATCAATGCCGTCCGACGGATGAACATCCCATAAGATATTAGACTTGACTTAAGTCTAGAATACTTACTAATACTTATTTTCAGTGATGAATATCACAGAATGTTGCAAATACTCAATCAATCAATCAATCAAACAATAAAGTAAAATAAAGTACTCATCGTGTGATAAGTGAAGTCATACCAGTGGTAGTGACTGATTGTGAGAAGCTGGACTCCACTATAAACAACAATCTTTGGGCAACAGTTGTCCCTTGTGGCCACTATCCTAGGAAAAACAAACTCCTAAATGCAGGGACATTCCCTTCTAATAGTTTAGGATTATATTAACCACATGGACCTTAGCGTCCCTATTCTGGGCATGTTAAAATAAGCGAACATCGAGTTTCAAACAAACATAGTACACATTCAGCGGAAATATTAGGCGGAAAGAACAGATCTACAAACTGAGCTTGTACATGTGCTATTTCGTTATTGCAAATGATATGTTTAAGTGGTTGAGCGGTCAACACAATAAGAAATACCATAGTACCAAAACACGAGGGCACGGCAATGCAAATATTTTTGCTCATGCGTTGCAAACGATTCAAATCCTGCCAACGCAAAGAAAATACACGTCAAATGTTACTTTTACTGAAATAATGGGTTTCTAAGGCCCCTTGAGGCAGCATGACATCATTCCCCAGCCCCTGAAAAGCATTCCATCAAACAAAATCATATAAAGAAGACGGAGAGGAATAACTGCCAGAAATAAATCCCCGCCCCCCCCCCCCCCCCCCCCAAATCAAGTTTCATTAGGGTGATAAATCACTTTTGCAAATGCCCCTCATATGACATGGTCTTACAGCTGGGCGGACTACAAAGTGCACTAAAACATCACAGATGCCTTCATCCATCCACACTGTACCTTCACACTACAGTTACACATCAACATTAAAGGGATAGTTCACCCTCAAAATTACATTGTTTCTATCGATTACTGACCCCATGGAGACCTGAATTCATGGATATATTCTTTTTTGCTTTTGTCGCATTCCTATGCCAATAATTTGAGGGCCAGCAGTGGTTGCCTATGGAGACACAAAAAGGAGAATCTTTGTGTCTCCATAGGGAACTGCTGCTCTTTTCACTGCGTGCCATGCTTCCAAATGACATAAAATCAGTCAGTGGTGATCAGTGGTGGTGAGTGAAAAGTTGAATCTATATGCTCCGTCTCATTCAGTGTAAAATTTGACAGCTAATTTAGATTTAGTTTTAGTCAGTCTTTTGAATAACATTTCCTTTAGTTTTAGTCATATTTCATCCCTTTAAAAATGTTGGGTCATTCTGATTCCGGTTTGCGGTTTCCCGCCTGATGACAACAAACCTGACTACAACATGACGTAAGTTATCATCCGCTCCCGTACGGATCATAAACCGGAAAATGGTACAGTATACCTCCCAGGCTAGTTTGCAAGCTGAAAATAGCCCATCTAAAAGTTTGACTTGGAGATCAGCACCCAAGACAACAAACATGTCACAAAAATGACTTGTCTTTTAGTTCTACTGGATCTCTTCTCCACTACTCCCTCCCTAGCAATTTAATCTATATTTGTTGACGAAATTGTCTATATATTTAGTCTTAGTTTTAGTCATCATAGCTTAATTTCTATTTAGCGAGGCAGAAGAAACCAGTTCAAGGTGGGGGTCAGTGTTCTACCAGAAACCAGTTCAAGGTGTGGGTCAGTGTTCTACCAGAAACCAGTTCAAGGTGGGGGTCAGTGTTCTACCAGAAACCAGTTCAAGGTGTGGGTCAGTGTTCTACCAGAAACCAGTTCAAGGTGGGGGTCAGTGTTCTACCAGAAACCAGTTCAAGGTGTGGGTCAGTGTTAGAAACCAGTTCAAGGTGTGGGTCAGTGTTCTACCAGAAACCAGTTCAAGGTGTGGGTCAGTGTTCTACCAGAAACCAGTTCAAGGTGTGGGTCAGTGTTCTACCAGAAACCAGTTCAAGGTGGGGGTCAGTGTTCTACCAGAAACCAGTTCAAGGTGTGGGTCAGTGTTCTACCAGAAACCAGTTCAAGGTGTGGGTCAGTGTTCTACCAGAAACCAGTTCAAGGTGTGGGTCAGTGTTCTACCAGAAACCAGTTAAAGGTGTGGGTCAGTGTTCTACCAGAAACCAGTTCAAGGTGTGGGTCAGTGTTCTACCAGAAACCAGTTAAAGGTGTGGGTCAGTGTTCTACCAGAAACCAGTTCAAGGTGTGGGTCAGTGTTCTACCAGAAACCAGTTAAAGGTCGGGGGTCAGTGTTTTACCGTCGACCGTGCCTGAGGGCTCCTCCTGCAGGAAGAAGGCCACGTCCTTCTTGTCCGCGGTGTCGTCGATGTGATCGTAGACGATGGTGGGGACGGACAGGGTCCTGTCTCTCTCCTGGGACGCGCCCATGGAGCCGTTCCCTCGGGACGGCTTCAGTCTCCTCTTCACTCCCCTTTTCTGCCAGGGAGAGAGAAAACGCAGAAAGAATAACCTCGTTTGTATTCCCTTGGAACGTTACACTGTAGAATTCATTGTGCAACGCTTCTTCATTCTTCAATTGGCACGCAAGAAATAATTTGGCATTGGCATACGCTACACTAAAACCACTTTCAACCTTGGTGTCCTTAAAAACCTTCAAAAACGATTCCCCTGAATTGCAAAAAGAATAATGATTTTGAAATGTTCTAAAAATAAATAAATCAAAAGATTTCTAAACAGCTCTTGTAAAAAGGAGCCATGGGAGACCCTGGTTAATGAATAGGGTTCACTGAGGTGACTTTGGTCGTATTGCATTTGACCATACTGTACTACAGCGTCACACAAACGTATCAAAAGTTGGGTCTGCTACTTTTGCCATTTTTTTATTTGAATCTTGAAAAGTTACCGTTTTGGACATAATGACATTTCCTTTCCACCCGACAGAGATGATATTGTGACTATCGTATTATCATAACACAGACATGATATCGTGACACCATCCTATGGTGAGGTTTTGGCATCATGGTTACATGCCTGGATGGAATTCCATGCAGCCTTTCGGTTTCTAGAAGGCCTACTTTACATAATGAACCAACACTATGTCATTATATGTCCCTCAAAAGCTGCGAGTGGTCCAAAAAAACCATGACCAGCGTTGTAACACCACAGCTCTGTCTGGCTGGCTGAGGACACCACTGTGTAACCTCGCTAGGTTTAAGCGAGGTCAGAGCTCTGTGCACGTGACGTGTGTGTCTGCGCACGTGTGTGTGTTAGAGTTCCTGGAGGACCTAAATGGGGCCCCCAAACGTAGCGTGGGGCAGGCCAGCCAGCCCCACACCAACGTAATGGACATGGCCTTTATAGAAACTCAATTATTTGGGCTCAGTGGATCAGACTCGGTGGCAACTGACAAGTGGACCACAGTTCAGCCCC
Organism: Protomyctophum parallelum; assembly: GCF_964188405.1. Taxonomy (NCBI): domain Eukaryota; kingdom Metazoa; phylum Chordata; class Actinopteri; order Myctophiformes; family Myctophidae; genus Protomyctophum; species Protomyctophum parallelum. The sequence continues at coordinate 40,002,857 of NC_139700.1, forward strand.
AAATACCAGAAGGCCCTGAATGACTCATTAAGAGAGCCACAGAGAGCAAGGAGAGAATGAGTGAGAGACAGAGACACACGAGAGACAGAGAGAGAGAGAGAGAGAGAGAGAGAGAGAGAGAGAGAGAGAGAGAGGAGAGGCTGTGAGATGTATAGTTCGCCGAACAACGTCTCATATGCCGCAGACAGCAGATCTGCAAGCTCACAGCGCACCTTGTTCCGAAACACGCTGTGAGCTTGCAGATCTGCCGTCTTTGGTGTGTAACTCCGTCATATGGCGAAGTATAAATTAGGCATGAGAGAGAGACAGAGAGTGGGAGAGAGAGTGAGTGAATAAAGAGTGTGAATGAGGGGTTGAGAGAGAGAGAGAGAGAGAGAAGAATAAAGTGCAGAGCACAGAAAGTCACATGCTCCACAACAGAAAGGAACGGAAGCAGCCCTCACTCTTTCTAATATGAGTGGGTTCAATGCTAAACAAAGATTTTTTTGTTGTTGTTCTGCTAGACAAAGGTTTACTCCCATGAGAAAGGCGGCAGTGACATCATCTCAACTGACTGAGGCTTTGTCCTGCCGGGACAAAGACCCCGAGTCATCCTGGTGGAGTCAGGCCTGCCTGCACTGCCTGGGGGGAAACTACACCATGAGAGAGAGTGTGTGCGCCAGCGTATTACTATACTTGTGAGGAGGTCCAAATGTTCCCACTCCCCCCCAAATATATATAGGAGAATTTGCAATATACTGTAGATATTTGTGAGGACAATTTCCCCATAGTCATCACAACAAGAGGTTGTTTTATGGTAAAAAGAAAGGAATGTTTTTTTTTTTTATCAAGTTGTGGTTAGGGTTGCGATTAATTAAAGTGTAATAACTTGATGGGGGGGAGAGGGTGGCGTTCACTACAATTACACATTACAAATACCAAACCTGTTATGTACTTAGAGGTCAGGTTTAGGGGGCTGTGTCTGACTTAGTTTCACACAGTGTCCACGCACTGAAAATGTAAAAAAAATTAATCATAACACCAATGTTCTAAAATGTTGATGTCCTCACAAGTATAGTAATGCAAATGTACGCATGTGCGCGTGTGTGTGTGTGTGTGTGTGTGTGTGTGTGTGTGTGTGTGTGTGCGTGCGTGAGGGTGGGAACTTAACTTACTCATTTATGCTCTATGACCTAGGTGCAACATAATGTTTGTGGTGAAAGGTGAACCTCACAGACAGACAATGCAGTGTGGGGCTGAGGGCCAGAATTAGGCTAATCATCTAACATCCAGTATCGCAGTCACAAGTTTTTGTTGTTTCCTTCGTTTTCCTGACAACAGTCTTTTGTCATCAAAACAGGGTGATGCAGAGCAGTGTTGTTTTTGGCAGCAAATTTCAGTTTTAGTTTAGTCATAGTCTTTGGAATAGCACTTAATTTAGGTAGTTTTAGTCATATTTTAGGTCGCATTCACACCTAATACTAGACTCGATGCGAATGGGAGGAGATTTTGGGATTCTTGCATATAAAATTTTCTGCGGTTTGCCTTCACACTGCACTCATCTGCAGCAATTGGAAACACAGCAGGGAACTTCATCAATGTGTTCCATTCATAAACTACACAGTGAAATCTATGGTGTTAAAATAATACTTGGAGTAATAGTTAGGACGTGAAATTAGGGTAACGTGTGTCAGGGACTAGACGTCTCTCTCTCACTCTTGTGTGCACACGCTTGTGCGTGCATGCATGTGTGTGTGTGTGTGCATGCGTATGTGTGTGTAGTGCACGCACTGTTCTTTTGGGCATGTGGATGCACAGCGCAGACAGCAGCACAAAATGAATCCGACCTCCGTTTACAAGTTTATCGACATGAAGAAAGTTCCCACTCCCTCCCCACACAGTGACAGCAGTGACCACACTCCATGTTTACGCACAGACTGTGCGTATATTCTGTACACTACAGTGTTTTTACAGTGTTTCCTTAAGCAATTGATTAATGTACTTGTCCTCATAATATTTCAACGAGGGCTTCAGTCTCCTTATTTGTCCACGTCTATCCACGGTTAAACAGGACATCTTTGCGTGCGCTGCATAAAATGAATATCCCTTCTCCGTCTCCAACTGTGTTTAGCTTCATTTCCTTTATTTGCTGCGGATTGCATTCCCACCTGCACTGAATTGAAATCAAATGTGATTGGAAGCGAAGCGAAACCCCCGTTTTTTGGCGAAATAGAATGCTGTTCTTTAATGCGCATTAGGATTCGAATGAGGCTTCACACCTGCCAAACGAAGTGCACTTTCCGACAATGTGCAGCAGGATTCGTTTTAATCGCAGTAAAGCTTTCTGGTGTGAAGGCGACCTTAGTGTTAGTCTAGTTTTAGTCGACTAAATATCATAAGATTTTAGTCGACTAAATCAACTGTAGATTAAAAAAAATATGTATTTTGGCGGGCCTTGATGCCGTCGTAATGACGTTAACCTTTGCATAAAATATCTGAGATCATTAAGGATTTTCTGTAAGACTGAACATGCTAGCTTGACCACTTCAAAATACTCTTTAACCTTAAAATAAGGAATAACCGGAAATAGGATATCTACAAGCTTATACACATCATAGTTAACCTTTGCTTTCATGAAATATCTGAGATCATTAGGATTTTCTGGAAGATTGAACATGCATTCCATTGATAGTTTGACCACTTAAAATACGCTTTAATCTAAAAATAAACCAAAAACCAAAAATAGGCTGTCCACAACCTTACAAAACGTCACACTCCAACTTGTTTTGGGCGCATGGCATTTTTCCAACAAAGAAATGCTGACTTCTATGTAATCCACATGACTGAGTGTAAACTACACTCTGGCATGGCATGGCATAGCATGTGCATTCTTACCGATAGGACCAGTCTCCTGACATTGGGGCTGTCAGGGCCCAGCATGGCATGGCATGTGCATTCTTACCGATAGGACCAGTCTCCTGACATTGGGGCTGTCAGGGCCCAGCATGGCATGGCATGTGCATTCTTACCGATAGGACCAGTCTCCTGACATTGGGGCTGTCAGGGTCCACGGTGGGAACAGCAGGGGTCATAACGTACATCTTCCACGTGGCAGGACAACAACCCTCCCCCTTCTCCGCTGCGTAGCACCTCCACAGGGTCTGAGAAGCACAATGAAAGGTGACGTCATTCACTGCCGCCGTTTTCTCCTTTGTACACGTGTTTCTCCTTTGTACATACTGTACTAGCGTATCTCCTTTGTACATGGTGTTTGTATTTGTGGATGATGTCTATTATTGTGTTAAATCTGTCATGCTATGTTGATGAATTGTATACATGGGAAGTACAAGTCAAATACAAGTTTGTGTTATCCGTTTAGCCTTAATGTCTTACTGTACCATGTGTTACATTTCTAACTAATAAAGTATTCATTCAATCAATCAAAAAGTCCCTGATTCACCTCTCTCTTTCCTTGCACTAGCCTTAATGACTTTACAGGCGTATGCAAACTTATGTAATTTAGATAGCATTTAATGTAGCACTCTAGTGTATACTCATTGTACAGATGTTCTACTGTATTTCTACTGTTAAGCTCCAAGATTGCTTATGATCCTTGATGACTATTTCTATGTATTTTATGTTATTACCATGTGTTGTTCTTGCTTACTGTAAATCCCTCTGGATTAATAGTGTCTGCTAAATGCCTAAATTGTGAATTGTTGGGGAATAGCAATAGGCACCGTCTATTTGAAAATAGCCAGGATGCTTCTTATTATACCTTACAATAATTACTGTAGTTATGGAGAAACAAAGGCACACCTGGACTTCTCACGTCAACAACACGGTTTAGGATCCACTGGGCTACAGCGTATTAATGGGTGCTTACCACAGTGTTTACCATACTGTACTTATGTTGTAAGCACCAGATATGAGGACTATAAAATGAAGCAATTTCCTGGGGGAGGACCAACAGTCACCTCACAGCACGCACGCACGCACGCACACACGGACGTTCGCAATCTGCGCATGCACACACTCGATGTTCTTGCTACATGGCACTGCTAACACCATAATTACAGTGAACAGGACGGGAAAATATTCTGCTTCATTTAACTGCCCTCATGTAGCCTAGCTACTGTTTACAGCATAACTACAGTATGGGACAACAACAGGTGTAAACACCCACGAATACTACACTGTAGTAAAAAAACTAACAAAAACTGCAAGGCTAATAAACACTTTTTCCACCAGCATTAATTGATTCATTCACCCGTGCCGGCCAGCATTTTGACCGTGCAACCGTTATTTTGAACGATCCACGGGACCCCAAAAACGGGAACCGGGTGTTACTTATGGTGTGTTGTGACGGGTCGGACGGATCGCATATTTTTCTTTCGCCCGGAGAGCACAAAGGCTAACCGCGACGGTTATTACTTTGGCTATGGACCATCGAATAAAGCTTGTTTTGACCAGAAATGCAATCTGGGACAAGGAAGCCGAGATAAAGGCATTTGAAAGGAACAGAATCAGTGATCAGTGCTAACGTAAGTAGCATTACGACTCAATCTATCATAACCACTATAAAAAAACATACAACGTAGAATAGATCTACGCCAATGGCAGGCACTTAGATTTGTTTTGTGTTCGTTTTTGAGTCTCCTATAGACAGCTATGTGTGTGTGTGTCCCTGTGTCAGAGCACGGAAATAGCATATTGTCACCACCAAGTGTCACTGTTGTGCAGCCTAACACACAGAGGCCAGGGAGGAGAGCTTGTACAGTACAGTACAGTACAGTACAGTACAGTACAGTACAGTACAGTACAGTACAGTACAGTACAGTACAGTACAGTACAGTACAGTACCACTCACATCAGATGGGTCTGATTTATTTAATTAATACGGCCATGCATAGATTATACGAGCTAAGATCGGCATTACATCATCACATTAAAAAAAAGAAGGCCTTTACAGTTTATTTTTATTTTGTCTTTGTTTTGTTGTTTGTAGGTCCAATTTCATACTTGTTCACACACAGACAAACAGCTCCTATACTGCATATGTGTGTTCCAGTTCCACAGAACACATGCTGCGCATCATGAGGGGCCAGTAGCTGCTGACACCACATGGTCTCACACTCACCCTGGACGACTCCTCCAGCGGTCAGCGGGAGTGTGACAGGCATGAGTTACAGTACATGGTTACTGTCTGTTCTGTACTCCACACACTGTGTGCCTCCTTAAACGCTGTGACGCATATTTGTGTGCACACTGCCGGTACTAGGCCAACTCATTTAATTGTTACACTACAATAGGACTTTAGGACTTACAGTAGGGCTGGGCTGTCATGATTGAGACATTTTGCTTGCTTGTGTCGTTGAGCTTTGGAACACAAAATATTTATTTTTGGCTTTTAGGCTTTGTAAACAAAGTTGCACAAGGCAGATATGACAAATAACATACACATTGTATTCCATAACATTTGTATGTATTATATGTATATAGAAATATTTTGGAAAATGTTTGAAAATATGATCATTTTTAACATGGAAATAATTGGCAATGATGACGATTATGCAAAAGGTAATTACAATAAGTGTGATTATCTCATCTTATAATTGCGATTAGGCGTTACAGGCCAGTTGTTTGTGGTCTCACACTCACCCTGGACGACTCCTCCAGCAGTCAGTGGGAGTGTGACAGGCATGAGTTACATGGTTACTGTTTGTTCTGTACTCGACACACTGACGCTGACACTGTGTGCCTCGTTAAAGGCCGTGGCACAAATATATTTAGGCCAACTTGGAGCCAACTTAGGTGTTTCTCAACGTCGGGTCCGTGGACCACCAGGGGTCCAAAAGTATCTTTACGTAGGGCCTGTCACAATAAATACACAATCGTCATAATCGTATCCATGTTGAAAAATTGTTCATACATTTTCAATTATTAAAAAAGAAAAAAAAAGCGATAGATGCTTTTTTTAATGAATTCATGTTCCAGTGTTCAACAACAAAAACACAATTAAATCGTTAATCGCAAATATTTGTGTTACAATTAATATTCCAGTAAAATGTCATCATCGACACACTGTCCAATTCAATTTGTACACTCTCAACTTCTCAAGAGTACCAGTGGACTAGAACTAAATATGGAGATAATTGACATCATAGACTGGAGCTCCAAGTGTTTCTCTGCCTATTTCAAGCACAGCAATAACCCGGCATTCCCTGGTTAGACCAACGTCTAGTCTCATATAAGAACCACAAATTAAATTCCATAAACCATACCAACTATGACATTAGGACACTGGCTGCAATGTAGATGTACTTTAGTGTTTTGGGCTTTGACAACCAGCTCTGCTGTCATGGATACTCATGTCTGTGTTTATGAAACATAGACACTCGTTTCAGACCGCTGGTTCTCAAAATCCAAATCGAAGCATACAGGTCTGTAAACCTGAGTCTACAAGTGTGTGTGTGTGTGTGTGTGTGTGTGTGTGTGTGTGTGTGTGTGTGGTACTATACTTATGAGGACTAACTTTCGCCACAAGTATACCTGGATGAGGGAGGCTGCAGCCGGAATCTGCCTGTTGAAATGCTTCTGTCTTTGCTTCTGCTGCACCTTCAAGGCAAAGCCTGAGCCCAGAATACCCTGATGACAAAATACACACACATCAATGTACCTGTACCAATGTCCCTGACAAAATAAGGGGGGAAAAAAGTCTAAAATCTATCTAAGGAATGAAGCTGAAATGGCTGCAAACATAATATTCAGTATATTTACAGCAGGCAAAGCGAAGAAGGAGATGGCAAAGACGCTGAAGCAGGAGGCGATGGCCTTGCCAATCCACGTCTGAGGAATCTTGTCCCCGTAGCCAATGGTGGTGACAGTCACCTGAGAACACAGAATGAATGGACACAGAGTCAGTGTCTCTGTCCATGTCGGATGATAACAGTGGGGGGAGAATTTTCAGTCATGCACCATTTCAGCTCTCACTTAACATGGCATCCGTATTTTAGGAACAGGTTGCATTGATTGATTGATGTGACCTTTATATTTATTCAAATATTTTTGATATAAAAAAAATCTTTTCTTCTGGGGGTCCCTTTCGCAAAACCTTTTCAGAAGGGGGTCCACGACCAAATACATATTAATGTGTGGGTTTCATCTATATCAGAGAAGTTCAGCACAGAACTGTCTCTTTATGGTTTTAAATTAACTTTAATTTAATTAAAATTCCCCCGCAGAGCTGACAAAGCGTCCTCCTCCTTGCTCACGGTCTTTCTTCATTATGCCGCCCAGGTTTTTTTTTTTAGACAATAGAGTGAAAGTTCATCAGACCCTTTCGGCCGCTTCAATGACTGTCTGTGATGATGACTGCCGTGGCGGTGGAGGGTCCAATGCCCCCCCCCCCCTCCCCTCCACACTAATCCTCACTGAGTGGAGGAATCCATCAGGCGAGGAGAGGGGAGGGGGAGAAAACAAATAAACCCCCCCCCCCCCCTCCCCCCCTCACATTTGCATGTCGTCTCTGCCGGGTGGAAATCTCACATGTCCAAAAACTGTCCGTTTTCAGGATTCAAATGAAAAAACCATCAAAAGTAGCAGATCTACAAGCTCCAAACGCATTTCGAGCTTGCGGATCTACTTTTGGTACTTTTGTGTAACGTTGTAGTACGACCAAGTAGGCCCTACTTAGTAGGGCATTAAGCATTTAAGCTAAGAGGTTTCTGACATAGAAACATGGGTTTTTCAGAAAACTGTCATGATTTAGAAGACATTTTGTAGAATCGACCTCAGTTCTAAATGCGTTAAGATAAGAGGTTTCTGCCCGACAGCAATGAACCCCTCCCCCCTCCCCCCCTTGCATTTGCATGTACACCCACTCTGAAAGCCCAGCCAATTCTGACACATTCACTGGTTGTACTTGGCTTACTGTGGGTGTCCGCTGTACCAGCGCTAACACAAAGCGGCCTGATGTAAGGTGAGATACTTAAAAGGGCTTTGCGGCTGGAGAAGAAGGAGAGAGGGCGGGGAGGTTGGGGTTGTACGTCGAGGAGGGATGGAAGATGACCGGGGCGGGGGGTGGGGGGGTTTAATCCCTCCAGTCGACAAATCCGATGACTAAACAATACCCTCCCGACATCAGGGGGTGGAATGGTCCACTTGAAAACACCCCCTGACGTAAAAAAAAGTTGAGAGGGTGTGTGTGTGTGTGGTAGAAAACCTTCATGTCGACACAAAGGTCAGACACTTCTAGTCTAGAGGATCAGGTTTATGGATGGAGTGTGTGTGCGCGTGTGCGTGCATATGTGTGTGTGTGTGCGCACGTGTGTGTGTGCACGCGCCTGCACGTGCGTGTGTGAATGTGTGCATGGGTGAGAGTCCTTTTTGCATGAAGGGATACGTTAAGGAATACATTCATCTATGTGGAAAAGAAGCATACCAAATCAAAGGAACATAAAACATCACACAAAAACGTTGAAAGTAGCAGATCTGCTTGAAGTGCGTTGTGAAACAAAAGCCTGGCGATCTGCTACTTTTGCTATTTTTGAATTTCAATCCTTGAAAAGTAACAATTTTAGAGATTGAGGAGATTCCCACCCGACATAGATGAAATAATCAATTTGCTCTATGTCAGGGGTATTTTGATTAGGCCGGGGGCCACAACTGTAGAATGATTGTGTGTGGGGGGGTGCAGTGTCCGTGCTTTGCTCGCACGTGTGGGTTCTCAAAATGCATTCGTGCTCAAACATTTGTGCTTTTGTTCACAGTAAAGGGCAGGATATTAAATGTCTATACATGTCTGTATATGCTACCTATTCGATATGTAGACCTATTTGACAGTGCATAAACATAATTGCCTTGACATTAACAAGCGTCAATAAGCACCAGCTGGACACACACACACACACACACACACACACACACACACACACACAAAACACAAACAGTTAAAACATGGAGGTAAGACGTTTCCAGCCGCAACGGTAAATTCCGCATTAAGAGAGAATGAGATAAACTGAAAATGAGAGAGAGAGAGAGAGAGAGAGAGGGGGGGGGGGGGGAGGTGCAGGACAAAGAGAGAAGGATATGAATCATGGCATTGGCCTGTTCTCCAGCTGTGCCCTGCACCTGCACATCCCACCGCGGAAAACACGCCGAGGGGAAGAGAGCACACCGGGAGACCAATAATCTACGACTCACTGCAGAGCACGCACACACACACACAAACATACACACAAACCACAAACACATACAGTACACACTCGCACGCTGCCATGTACGCACACAGAAACCACACACACAAACGAACATAGGAAATTCTCATTTCACCAAGCGCACGCACGCAAGCACACACGCATGCACGCACGCACGCACGCACGCACGCACACAGAAATATCTCAAGTGTTGTTGTCAGGCAGAAACCTTATCTACATAGTCTAACTGTTTGTATTTTTTTGTAAATGGCCGCCCTACTTGATCATACTAGTGTCACAAGACATGAATGCATGCGTGCATGCAGTACGCGCACGCACGCACGCACGCACACACGCACACACACACACACACACACACACACACACACACACACACACACACACACACACACACACACACACACACACACACACACACACACACACACACACACACACACACACACACACACACACACACACACACACACACACACACACACACACACACACACACACACACACACACACACACACACACTTCCAAACGCAGATACACACAAACTCCCTCCCCCACCCACCCACACACACACACCACAGACCAGCCCTATTGGCCGCAAGCTTATTGTGACTCAAGTTGTGGGTCTAGTCCCCCAAAACCAAAAAAGCTACAAATCCCCAACCGCCTGATTCTTTTCTCTTCATTGTGCACGGCACAACACAAATAACAGCTTTTCTTCACCTCTGCTTTAGTGTGTGAAGGAGCACCCCGTGACCTCTCTAACCCTCGTTACAAAAAAAAGGTAGCAATCCCTACAATTAAAAGTTTTTAATTAAGGGAACTGACACTTTATATTGGCGCTCTAAAAAAAGCCCTTTTGAGCCAAAAGAGCCCAGAGGTGAATAAAGGTTTATTAGCCGTGCTTTGTGGGCTGCGCTGATCCCCTGCACAACGCTGCCATAGGTTTCTCATTACCGCACGCCTTCAATTCAAACTGTTTAATTAACTGTTCTGGAAACCCGAGTCCGGGACGCCACGCAGGGACAACACACAAAACAACACATCGCTGCTGTCGGGGCAGAAACCTCTTATCTCCATATTCTACTTTTTATGTGTTTATTTTATTTTACATAAAATAACAGCCCTACTTGACAACATCACACAACAGCTACAGTAGCAGATGTGCAAGCTCGAAGAGACGCATTTCAAGCTCGTCCATCCTCTACTTTTGCCGTTTTTGAATTTGAATTCTGAAAAGTAACACATTTTGGACATAAGAGGTTTCCACCAGACGCCTCTGTCTCCGTGTTGGACTGTTGCACAAAAACATGCAGATTTACAACATGATGAAGGGCCAGTGGGGCAGAATGAAGGCGGATAAAGAGATGAATGGTTTAGCTAAACCAGGGCGGTCAGCGTGGTCAATACGGAAACCGTTGAAAGAGAGTGCTCTTTGATCTCACTTCGACGCCATTACGTGGTTCCTGTATCATGTGTGCTTTCATCAACACCCATTAAGAGGAAGGAACTACACAGTAATGTCTGGACTAACTATGCAGTAGTGTTTGGAACTATGCAGTAGTGTTGGGAACTATGCAGTAGTGTTTGGAACTATGCAGTAGTGTTTGGAACTATGCAGTAGTGTTTGGATCTATGCAGTAGTGTTTGGAACTCATCATCATTTTTCGACTGCGGTTGAGATCATGGATTTCACAATATCACGCCAGACTTCCCGGTCATTCATTGCCATCCCCAGTTCCTGCTTACTGATGCCTGTGTCCCTAGCGATGACATCAGGGAACGACTGGAACTATACAGTAATATCAGGAACTATACAGTAATGTATGGAACTATACAGTAATGTAAGGAACTATACAGTAATATCAGGAACTATACAGTAATGTATGGAACTATACAGTAATGTAAGGAACTATACAGGAACTATACAGTAATGTATGGAACTATACAGTAATGTAAGGAACTATACAGGAACTATACAGTAATGTAAGGAACTTCACAGTAATGTCAGGAACTATATAATAATGTATGGAACTATACAGTAATGTCAGGAACTATACAGTAATGTATGGAAATATAGAGTAATGTATGGAACTATACAGTAGTGCTGAGGTTCGGATCCCAGTAGTCTAAGTCGTATGTCTCTCCCTCAGACAAAACTTACGGATTCCAGATTTTAATGTGCAAAAATAGTTGACTATTCAAATTCAAAACTTGGAGCAATTTAGTTCACTGGAAAGCATCCATGTATGCATGCATGCTTGTAGCATGCTTAGTACTTATGGAACTCCTTGCCTACGGTCTTAAAACTAGAGACGGATGGTAATGTGTTCTATAGAGGTCTCAAACTATGGTTGAAATCAGATCAACTGTGCTCACATGTATAGCTCCTGACTGGTTACGAGAATGATTAGGTTTACTTTTGTACTGGAGGTTATGTAATGTACTGTAACCTTGCTGTAAATTTCACTTGAATGTACTTTTTATTGAATGTACTTCTTATTTTTAGATTGGGTGTTCTTTTAACTTTGTATTTTCAGAAAAGTCTCCTATGGACAAGTGGTGAAAACTAGCACTCGTGCTAACACACTGTAAACGACAAGTTGTACAATTGTGCAATGAGCAATGTGATTGTTATGTCCATATCAAATAAAATAAACATAAACATAAACATAGCCTAAATGTGTGTGTGTGTGTGTGTGTGTGTGTGTGTGTGTGTGTGTGTGTGTGTGTGTGTGTGTGGTAGAAGAGGAAAGAATATTCCATCACATCATTGCTTCACATGCCAGAACGTGATATCATTAAAAAACATTGAGTGCCAAGTCACGTCATATTGTTGTTACGTGATGATGACCTACAATGAGGATAATGAGGATAATCGTTAATGTTTTGCCTACTACTTCCTCACTTTGAATCTCCAGCACATAAGATGAAGGTTTTTATTGACCTCTCTTTACATTCCTCCTCTGATTGGATGGCTCAGAGCCCTGGTTCGCAGCGGCGGGTCTGAGGGACCACCAGGGGTCCAAATGTCACATTACGGGTCTGTAACTCTGAGAGTGTAATATGAGCATAAATAAATAAACACTGAGTGAGGATTTCACAGTGTAGAATGGGGGTCCCAGAGATACCCTCCTGGCAGTGTGTGCACAACCACCATTTGATGCCATGATTTAAGAAATTATATAACTTCCAGATTTGTTTCCCCATACTTTGTGGCTGCTTTTTACTTACGACCTTCAAACTATTCTTCAGAGAGCTGTAGGTGATACAACTACAAATTAACGCCATCTGATGGAAGGCCTCAGAACTCGTGCACCTCCAGATGTCCTGACACTCAGAACTATTAGTTCGGAAAGCCTGTCCAAGCCGGAAGATTTTTCCGGAGTCCGGAGAAGCAGTATTGGCCTTTACATGTAATACTTTATGAAGTCAATGGCGGTCGATTCAAAAGTCCGACTTGGCGGTGTTTGGTAGCTTTGTGCATGTCTTACCACTCCCCACCACAGGGCGTCAGCGTAGCTGGAGAAGCCCGTCTTTCCCTCCTCGTCCACAGCGTCCTTCTCCGCCAGGTAAACAAAGTATGAGGAGAAGATCAGACCCAGGAAGCCAATGTACAGCGTGGTGATCAGCTCCTGTATGGACACAATAATAACAACACACTAGTGTTCATTTTGACAGCACATTTTGATTCAGTTTTAGTGGTAGTTACGGTAACCTGGCTCCAGTCCCTGAATCGATAGCCAATCTGAAGCTGCCCTACCCTACAGGCCAAAGCTGGAACTGCAGGCTGGTGAAATACATGCACGAGCGTGCAGCCGGGCGTTAACACAAAGCGCTCATTCATGAATCGATTCGGGCACATTCATGGAGTGTCTTTTGAAAAAAAAAAATCCATCCTTCCTGGACTACGATTCCCAATTTCCCATAATGCTTTGGTGCACTGCTCCTCCTTGTGGATAGGGAGAGGGCTGTCTTACTGAGACAATGTAGTGGGGGAAGTAAGTGAGCCCAGTATACATGACATCATGGACAACTGCTAAAAAGGGTGAAGTGGCCTTTAATGCCTGATATAAGATGTAAAAAAATATATGTTAAAATATATAATATGTATAAGATGATATGTGTATATACGTGTATATAACTGTATGTACTGTAAGTGTTATTGTATGGCCTATAGTGTTTCTATACATTTCATATGAAATAAATATCTCAATATATATTCATATTATTTGAACACATCAATTATCAACACTATTAAAATGAGGCCAGAAGTCTTGTGTAATTGTCACTTGGGTCCACATGTAGAGAAGGAGGCAGAGTTACACATTTTAAATCCTTTAATTGGACTTTAGCACACAACAAGGAAGAACAGGTGCAGTTAACGGCTGGCATAAAACCAACAAACACACTGAAAATTACACCACAACCTGACAAAAACCAAGGAACGGACAGGTATATCTTCACTGTCAGGAGGAAACCTTGTATGCCATAAAAACACTAGGTCTATGGCCCTAAGTTGTGGAATACACTGGAATTTAAAATGGCGAGGTCTCTTAGTGTTTTTAAGAGTAAGCTGAAGGCCTATTTTTTCCAATATGGCATTTAATTAAATTAATCTTATGTTCAGTAAGATGTCAGAACAGGTCAGCTCCACATATGGAGATCTAAGGGTGGCAGTGTACAGGGTTTGATGAGGTCTGGACATATATGGAGCGTGTCTTGAGTGTACAGGGTTTGATGAGCTCAGATCAACATATGGAATGTCAGAACAGGTCAGCTCCATAAAGATCTAAGAGAGATCTAAGGGTGGCAGCGGGGGAAGTGTCTTGAGTGTACAGGGTTTGATGAGGGCCCAGGTAGGGCCAGGCCAGTTGAGAACTCTAAAAACTTTGGGGCAGGCTCGTCTAGAGTTTGAATGGACAGGTATCAGTCAAAAGGAAGAAATCGAAGAGGAAGGACGGGTGGGGAAGGATCAACATATATGGAATGTCAGAGCAGGTCAGCTCCATATATGGTGATGTAAGGGTTTGAGGTCAGATGTAGAGTTGCTGGCCGGTGATGATCCTGTCTCCTCCATGTATGGCTGTCCAGGTTCTGATGAGGTCAGACACCCTCTCGTGTAATTTTGCTTAAATAATGGGGATGGACACCTGACCTGGGCCAGTGCTTCCAATGGCGGGGCTTGAAGTGATCTTGAAAAGTCACCAGTGGCAAATTTCCCTTTAACGTCTACCCCTGTGAGCAGATGATGTGATTATTAGAGGGTCATGTGACAGGAGGCTCGTGGAGTGCGACTACGTTTCATCGTGTTTTATTAGTTTAACCTTCACACCGCATCCTCTCACATCACCGATGTTCCTCTCACACATCAAAGACACTTGGATGTCAGGGTCAAGCACTACTTCAGCGCACAGACACACACCACTTCAGGGATTACGAGCAGAACACTGTGTATCGGCCTGATAAGAAAGAAACTCCACCCTGCCAGCCCAAGAAAAAGAAAAGAGGAAAAAATGAAATGAAAAAGAACAGGTAATCTTGTCTCTCTTCTCCTTATAAAGCTAGATCTACCTGTGTGTGCGTGCGTGCGTGCGTGCGTGTGACAGTAATAGCTGAGTTGTAATTGGCCGTATGCCCATGTGTCGCACAACGACACACACCGAAAATAGACGATCGGATGCGTTGTGACCTTGTAGTGTGTGTGTGTGTGTGTGTGTGTGTGTGTGTGTGTGTGTGTGTGGGGGGGGGGGTCCTCAGTATCACAATTATTTTAACCACATTATCCATTTATAGGGTGGATATTCAAAAGTAGCAGATCTACAAGTTCTGTTCTTTTGTATTTGTATTTTTGTTTTGGGAATTTTGAATAATTTTGTTTATTGTTTATCTAAATCCTCTATTCTGGGGGTCTCTGGCATAAAATATTTTCAGATGGGGACCAAATACATAATAATTATTGGGGGTCCTTGTTTCAGAACCACTGGTGTAGTAGATCAGGTATTTTCAGTACGCAACACCGGCATGCAGCCAAGTATAAAGCTCCCTTTAATAGTCGCTGGTAAATGTAGCATGGACAACAACGGCCTGTCTGACCCAAGGCAGACGAGCCTCTCTCGTCCTCTGGAGGAAATGGCAGCTATGTGCACGAGGCTCAACTGACCTCAAGAGGCCTTATTTGGTGAAGAAATGCCTCCAGAATTGCCTCCAAACTCCCCCCCCCCCCTCCCCCTCTCCCCGATACTGGGTAAGCTGTGGGTGAGAAAATACCTGCTGCTGCTCTTACAAAGGTTTGGTATTTTATGAATGAGGTCGTTGTAAATGTGGTGTACGTGCATCCAAGGTTATTTCAAGGTGAGATGTAATGTTTCTACACAAGTCCTTTGTTCTTCCATGATCACACCTGAGTTGTATACTGTGGCTGCTCCTTTCTGCATTGTGTGTGCATCTGTATGTGTGCGGATGGATTAAATGTATAAATACATTGTCCCGGTAATCTTGTGTCACTTCAATTTGATCAATAATACGTTGATTCTTCCTATGCTCTTTTTGCCTACTTTGGAGATATTTTCTTTTTCAAATATTGTATTACTTCCTATTCTTAATTTTTTTTTAAGATTTATTTTGCCATTGTAATGCATTGGGCCTCAATTTCCCAGAACCCTTTGCATGCCGGTGCGACAGATGTTTTCGCGATGACGTCATCAAAACGCGTCACCTATCCCACTCTGAACGATGGAAACCCTGTATGACTTAAAACTTATTAAAAGTGTATTAAACAGTCGGTAGTGCTGTCGCCTCACAGCTAGAAAGTCCTGGGTTCGATTCCCGCTGGGGACGCTGTGGGCGCATGTTCCTTCCTCCGCGTCATCAGTGCCCATACCTGAGGCGGGGTTGGCGAAAGGGCCTTTCTGTGTGGAGTTTGCATGTTCTCCCCTTGTCCCCTAGGGTAGGTACCCTCACAAAAAACATGCAGTAATCCTGGTCTCTAAACTACCTCCTCCTGGCCAGCCGGGGCGCCTGATGGAGGGGAAAGGTACTGGTTGAAATAACGTGTTCCTTCCACGCGCTATGTCCGGCCAGGGAAACACTCCCCTGTCAGGTGAAAAGAAGCAGCTTGGACTCCTCATGCATAGAAGGAAGCATGATGTCAGTCCGCTGCCCCCCCAGGTTGGCAGAGGAAGTGTAGCGCCCATGGGATTACATTAGATAATTGACACTGAGTGAAAAATGGGTTGCAAAATCGTGGGATAAAACTGGATTAAAAACGTGGATTAAACAATGAAAACATAACTCGTGTAAGTCGTTATTGGGAGGGAAGCTGTTCTACAGTCAATTAACCCGTGTAAGTCGTGTTCAGGAGTCAAAGTGTTAACTGTGTCCAAAATAAACAATCCAAAAAAATGACGGTTCAGGTTTATGGTGGTACTGTACCTGCCGATGGATAAACACTACAGATCCCAGAAGTCTCCATGTTCCTCCCTGTCGATCCACATGCAGCATGCGCAGAATCTGCAGGAACCGGATCCCCCTGAACAACACAATGTACAACTTTTACATTTCTGAGTGTTAATTTAACTCTGATGAATGAAAACACACACACACACACACACACACACACACACACACACACACACACACACACACACACACACACACACACGCACGCACGCACACACGCAGCCACTCTGTTTACATTATGTAGCTGCCTAGCGTGCCAATGCAAGCTAGCATAACGTTTGCATGTTTGTATATGAAATTAATGTTTAGATTTGCAACCATTTACATAAAAATGTCTGCAATACCTGATTGCAGAGGTGGCAAACACCTGGCCGTTGGACCCGACACTCAACACGATCATTGAGGCGATGACCACTATCAAATCTGCGTAAGGAAGGAAGAATGAAAGAAAGAAAGGATGAAAGAAAGAAAGAAAGAAAGTAAAAAAATAAAAATAAAGCCAGAAACAAACAAACAAACAATTACAAAGAAAGAAATGTGTTTACACAGGCCTTCATGCCATATTGGAGTGCTACAACTGTTATCAAGCAGTGAAACGTGTGCTTGGAAAAAAGCCCAAACTCATGAGTCTAGAGTGGAGCACGCTATAGCGATATGCATGGCATGACGTGGGTCCACTACAGGGAACAAAGGAGAAGGCCAGGTGCACCTATAATAGATATGGGCTTCCTGATGAAGCGGAGACGTCCTTTGATGCCCACATATTTGCTGCGGCAGCCGGCCGACCACAGCCGGACCACGTACTCCGTGCCAAAGAACAGCACCAGAACGATCTCCTGTTAGGAGGACAGAGCAAACACACACAGAACAAAGAGTTAGAAACTACTTGAAGCACTTAAGCCTTATTTTACAGTTCATCCGTACAACGGTGCTGTTCACCAAATAGCTAATATCTATATCGAAATTAATTTAGTTTTAAAAAAATTCACACCTACTGAAAATAGCACACCAACACTCACCAACACTCGTTCTGAGCTTGTCAATGCGCTATTTTCAAAAGGTGTGGAAATAAATGTAAAACTAAATTAATTTTGAGTATCGGTAGTAAAAATACATTTTAATTAACACATTCGTATAAGTTCGTATTGCAAGTGCAGACGGTGTGCAGGTCTTCGTCACCGCTAAACCCCTTATCCCTAAACTTATTTGACTTTTTTTTACTATTTTGAAAAACATTTTTGAATAGTTCAACTAGCCAATCTACATTGACACGTTGTGAGCTTGTAGACTGGCCATTTTAACTATTCAAAAATGTTTAGCAAAATAGTAAAAAAATAAAAGGCAAATAAGTTTAGGGATAATGGGTTTAGCGGTGACGAAAATGGAGCCCTATATGTGTGTATGTCTCCTGAGTACATTGAGCCCTGCCTACGCACCCGCCTCAGAGCATAATACGTAGGTGTGCATAAGACTTTGTTGCCAATTAATGAAGAAAGAAGTCCGCACAGAGGCTCTGCTCCAGTGGTGTTTTGTTTTATTTAAAACACCATTAGTTAAGGCACACAACGTTTCGGCCGTGAACGGCCTTCATCAGGTGATAATAGTTAGTATGTGACACCTCCCTTTTATCCAAGTCGTCTGATGTTGACTGGGTAGGTGATTTACAAACACCAATAAGTGACATGACAATAAATATGAATTGTTGTTGCCAATTAACACATTCGAAAGGCTATTGTTGCTGTCAGGCAGAAACTTTTTATCTCCATATTCTAACCTGTTTTTTCATAAATGAATGCCCTACTAGATCTGCTACATTTGCGGGTTTTGAATTTGAATCCTTTTTTTTACATAGGTTTCCACCCGACAGAGACAATAATACATTGCTAACTTAACAAATTATACAATATAATTTCTGACAGATGCAGATCATCACATCGCGTTAAGACTATAATCCAACTGCAATTACAATCAATCACAGAAGATTTGAGATTCTGATATGAGTGGGGTCTCGACAGGTACGTTGACAGAGAAGGAGAGAAATGGAGGTGGTCTAGAGATAAACAGGCCCACCCACAGGAGAGGAGGAGACGGAGGCAGAGTCATAGTGCCAGTGATGACAGCTCATATTCAGACCAGGTTCACAATGGCTCACTGATTGAAGGTTGCAGGGTTCCACGCATGTATAACAACAACACTACCTGCACGGGATATCCTCACTGTCGGGGCAGAAACCTCTTATCTCATATTTAGAGTGTTTGTGTTGTTCTTTTCATAAATTAACACATGTAGGACTGAGACCAGATTCTCCAAAATGTCTTCTAAATCCTGACAGTTTTCTGAAAAACCTGTGTTTCTATGTCAGTCGTTCTATGTCAGTCATTTTCATGTCAAGGACCCCCAAAAATATATGTAATTGGCCGCTGACCCCCATCTGAAAATATATTCCATCCCAAAAGCAAAGATTTTAGTTGAAACGTTCTGAAAGAATATATATTGAAAGATTTGTGCCACATTTTCACGATTTCTTCAAAAAAGATCAGATATACAAGCTCGTAGCGCGGCACTCTGTGCCACACTATGAGCTTGCAGATCTGCTATTTTGCAATAGCTAAAGTATAACATAATGCTTAAAACACCAAAAGGGGTTAACCCGTCCAGAATGGGTAAAAGCCGTACTTGATCACTTACTAAAGCATCAAAAGGTTGCAGATCCGCGAGCTCAAAACGCAGCGTGAAGCGAAACGTTTCAAGCTTGTAGATCTGCTACTTTTGGACATATGAGGTTTCCAACCGGCCGAGATGAGTTACGGTCATTATTGTTCAACGTTACAAATGTAGACATTTATGCCTCGCTTGGAGCTGGAGATTAACTGATTTCCAGTAAAGGGACAGTAGATAAGACGGACATGTTGCGTTTTTTTCCACTTCCATATCTCTCTACACCTGCATGCCTGTTAGTCTGAGTGGGTGCTCAGTTTATCTGTGTACATCTGCATTGAATGTGTTTGCCTCTTTAGATGCAGTGGAGTAGAAGTACAGTATCAATGAATTAAGGTTAATTAAGGTAGGGTAAGGGATATATTTTTTGGTCATTGCTAAAACAAAAAGTTTATTAAAGATTATAGCACTATAGGGCATAAGAGTGGCGGCCATTTTGTGGTTCCACTGATCCAAAGCCCATTCATTTTTGACACAAATGTTTTATGGTCATGATTTACCAGGGGCCTGGGTGGCTTGATGCTGGGCTTAGAATAATGTATACATATTTTGGGAAATCTTAATGGGAAACAATGCATGGGCTTTTTTTGAGTGGAATCACAAAATGGTATACAGTATGCCACTGGTATGACCTATATTCTGATAGTAATCATTAGAAGGAGTGTTTGTTCACTAACAGGGGGCCATATCCCCTATATCTCAGCTCTTTAATAAACAGAAAAATACATTTGCAGGTGGGTTCCAAAATATTAGCCAATCAGGAGAGAGTTTCAGCTCCAATTTCACTGTTTAATCTGTGTCCTGTCTGAGTTCTCTGAAAACTCCTCGTCTGTTTCATGAAGAGCTGGAGAGACACGGAGACTCCTGTTACTGAACAAACCCTCTAACGCAATGACGACTATCAGAATCCAGATCTATTTAACACTAATTTTAACCAAAGAAAATCACTTAGCCTACTTTTAAACTACTTTCGCTTTAGGTAAAAGCACCTCAAAATCATACAGTACTTGACAGGTTGTGTGATAATAAGGCCTGCATGCCTGCCAGCCAGTTGGAGGTCCTTTGGGCTCTCCCCTCCGGCGGCCACCATGTATCCATAATATTTAGCCACCTAAGTGTTGGGTAATGACCCTGGGCCATGTGGGTGGCCTTCCAACTTGATTGCTTGGTCTGGCTGCACTCTGAGCGCCATCCGCATGACATCCAATACTGCGAGTACTGCTGATGCAACAACATAGCACCGCCCCCACCCCAGTACACACACACAAACACACACGCACACACGCACGCCCACAACCACACGCACACACACCACCAAACAATGACCTGTTCATTCACATCAGATACACAGTAAAAAATCCTCAGTGCTCATTTAATTCAGAGATATTATTTTAGAACCATATAGGCACTGCTGTGCAAAGTTGTCACAACAGTCATGTTGGTTGAGCAAGACAAAGAGTAACCGGATCGGAACACAACTTAGATAGACACAGACACAGACTTACAGACAGACATGGTAGAATGAACAAATGAATGACAGACAGACAGACACAGACAGACAGACAGACACAGACTTACAGACAGACATGGTAGAATGAACAAATGAATGACAGACAGACAGACTTACAGACAGACATGGTAGAATGACAGACAGACAGACAGACAGACAGACAGACAGACAGACAGACAGACAGACAGACAGACAGACAGACAGACAGACAGACAGACAGACAGACAGACAGACAGACAGACAGACAGACAGACAGACAGACAGACAGACAGACAGACAGACAGACAGACAGACAGACAGACAGACAGACAGACAGACAGGGTCCAGTGAGTCTCTAAGGTCCAGTTCAGTAACAGTTGAACTTGAGCGGCCAGCCATGTCACTAGTAATTGTTTGACCTACAACAAGGAGATTTCATTAGCCTGCAATGCTGCTGTGTGTGTGTGTCTACAGAGCATAGTGCCATCCACATCTCTGACTCAACATCTA